>NC_069502.1:1090653537-1090779141 GCF_027579735.1 Bombina bombina
GGAGTAATTAAAAAGAGCAATCAGCCTTTTCAGCCTCTGTGTACAACCTCACATCTCTAATGTGGTCAAAATATTTGCCTTTACGATAATTAAGAAACAACACAACCCAAATCCCCTTTACTTATCCAGCACACCAAAATGTTTATTTCTGCCTTCTTAATGAGGCTTAATGAGCCTAATGTTTTAACATGCAGTCTGTTGGAAAGCTTTCATTGGCTCTGCTTGGCTAATTAGTATCGACACAGCAAACAGGCCCTATCGGTATCAGGCCATTAGTCTGGCTGTATATACACTGTAAACACATCTTTATTATCTGGCCTCGTGACAAGCCATCTGCCGAAGAAACAATGGTGTGATTTAGCAGATGTTGGCATTGAACGATAAAAGCATCCATTTAGTCGGATCGTGCCTCTATAGGGCAGACAGTACAGGGTTATGTGGAGCAAAGTGGGCACACGGTTTCTATCTGTAATTTGTAGTCACTGTTGCAGGGAAATGATAAAACCATGCTATTGTGGATTTATAATTGTAGTCTCGTTTAGAAATGCAAGTAGTAATTAACTTGAAATCGGCATTATACACCAGAATTTACATTCATGCTGGGTTTGAAATGCTGTTTTAATAACAGTTTGTTTTCACTACATGAAATTACCTAAGGGCCTTTTGTGTTGCTTTATTGTAGATGCTATTAACATTCTAAAGGAGATGAAAGAGAAGGATGTTCCTATGAAAGATACAGCAACTACATCCTTCTTCCATATCCTCAATACAGCAGCCATGAGAGCTGAAACAGAGACTGTTAATCAACTGCTGGAAAGCATAGTAACATTGGGTTTGGCCAAACCTACATCTAACTTGTGCTCACCACTGATAAGTGTACACCTGGAAAAGTAAGTTTTGTCTGGTCATGAACCGTTCACACGCTCACATATTGTTTCATCACTTTCAATAAAGCTTTTCTATGTACATAATAATATTTCTTTTTTAATTATGTGAACCTCAATGTGATTGTTGTCTGTTTAAAATGAGAAAATGCAGTGCTGTAATATTTCACATTGTCTTTTATGTTTTATTGTAGTTACTTCTATTATTTTGTTTTTAACCTCTTAAGGACATATGACGGAATTTTTCCGTCATAAAACAATTGAGCAAACTGAAAGCTGTGTCCTTAAAGGGTTAAAGCATAACTCGCTTCAGTCAACACAATATTGTTTTAAACATTTTTTTTTGTAAGGCAGATGTTTTATCACTTATCTGGGGTGTATATTTAATATATTGCCAATGCAACAACACTGCTCAACTATATTGTAACCATGTTTATAAACCATATTTACAGATGCACTTTTATTGCCTCAAATGGCTGGCAAGTGTGATTAAAATCTTGAATACAAGTTGTGTTCATGTACCACTAGCTGGGGACATTCACAGAACATCTAGGTACGACAGTGGCTTTCCCCCAAAACCTTCATTTTAAATATTGTCTCATTGTGTTAGGGGCTTCTGATTACAACACCCAAGCAATAATTGTGATCAAACTGTGTTTATCACATGTGCCAATAAGCACGGCAGGCTAGAATGTGCACACAAAAGCAAATCTGCCTTTGATGGGTTGTGCTCAGACTATTTATTTCAAGCTCTTAGACATTGTTCATTTATAACACTAATTCTCATTCATGGAGTGAGAAATCATTATAGCATCTTGTAGTACTAGGGAAGAAACATAGAATTAAGACAAGGTAAATTTTAATATAGATTCTTTCTTTTCAGTTCACTAGATACACTAGTGCGCACACCCATATACACAAACAATTTAGTTTTTGTCTAGCTTTTATATTACAGCTGCCATTTTTGGTTCAGCACATAAGTATCGATTGCTGGCTACATTTAGACTCCAATCGGTAAGCTGAACCAAAGACGGGCCGTCTCCTAAGCTTACATTCTTTCTTTTTCAAATAAAGATACCAAGAGAATTAAAAACAAATTCTAATAGGAGTAAATTAGAAAGTTGCCTAAAATTGTATGCTCTATCTGAATCATGGAAGTTTAATTTTGACTAGACTATCCCTTTAATATTAAATATCAGAAAAAGTCCAATTTCTCCAACATAGGTGTGTCCGGTCCACGGCGTCATCCTTACTTGTGGGATATTCTCCTCCCCAACAGGAAATGGCAAAGAGCCCAGCAAAGCTGGTCACATGATCCCTCCTAGGCTCCGCCTTCCCCAGTCATTCTCTTTGCCGTTGTACAGGCAACATCTCCACGGAGATGGCTTAGAGTTTTTTAGTGTTTAACTGTAGTTTTTAAGACTTGTCTCCGACGATACAAGTAAATCAGAGGACCAGAGATTCACTCCGTTGGTGGCTGTCCCTGGACAACCTGTCACAGGGGATGAGCTTCCGCAGACCAGAGTGGGTCATTGTCACGACCGACGCCAGTCTGGTGGGCTGGGGCGCGGTCTGGGGACCCCTGAAAGCTCAGGGTCTTTGGTCTCGGGAAGAATCTCTTCTACCGATAAATATTCTGGAACTGAGAGCGATATTCAATGCTCTCAAGGCTTGGCCTCAGCTAGCAAAGGCCAAGTTCATACGGTTTCAATCAGACAACATGACAACTGTTGCGTACATCAACCATCAGGGGGGAACAAGGAGTTCCCTGGCGATGGAAGAAGTGACCAAAATCATTCAATGGGCGGAGACTCACTCCTGCCACTTGTCTGCAATCCACATCCCAGGAGTGGAAAATTGGGAAGCGGATTTTCTGAGTCGTCAGACATTTCATCCGGGGGAGTGGGAACTCCATCCGGAAATCTTTGCCCAAATTACTCAACTGTGGGGCATTCCAGACATGGATCTGATGGCCTCTCGTCAGAACTTCAAGGTTCCTTGCTACGGGTCCAGATCCAGGGATCCCAAGGCGACTCTAGTAGATGCACTAGTAGCACCTTGGACCTTCAAACTAGCTTATGTATTCCCGCCGTTTCCTCTCATCCCCAGGCTGGTAGCCAGGATCAATCAGAAGAGGGCATCGGTGATCTTGATAGCTCCTGCGTGGCCACGCAGGACTTGGTATGCAGACCTGGTGAATATGTCATCGGCTCCACCATGGAAGCTACCTTTGAGACGAGACCTTCTAGGTCCGTTCGAACATCCGAATCTGGTCTCACTCCAACTGACTGCTTGGAGATTGAACGCTTGATCTTATCAAAGCGAGGATTCTCAGATTCTGTCATTGATACTCTTGTTCAGGCCAGAAAGCCTGTAACTAGAAAAATTTACCACAAAATATGGAAAAAATATATCTGTTGGTGTGAATCTAAAGGATTCCCTTGGGACAAGGTAAAAATTCCTAAGATTCTATCCTTTCTTCAAGAAGGTTTGGAGAAAGGATTATCTGCAAGTTCCTTGAAGGGACAGATTTCTGCCTTGTCTGTGTTACTTCACAAAAAGCTGGCAGCTGTGCCAGATGTTCAAGCCTTTGTTCAGGCTCTGGTTAGAATCAAGCCTGTTTACAAACCTTTGACTCCTCCTTGGAGTCTCAATTTAGTTCTTTCAGTTCTTCAGGGGGTTCCGTTTGAACCCTTACATTCCGTTGATATTAAGTTATTATCTTGGAAAGTTTTGTTTTTAGTTGCAATTTCTTCTGCTAGAAGAGTTTCAGAATTATCTGCTCTGCAGTGTTCTCCTCCTTATCTGGTGTTCCATGCAGATAAGGTGGTTTTACGTACTAAACCTGGTTTTCTTCCGAAAGTTGTTTCTAACAAAAACATTAACCAGGAGATAGTCGTGCCTTCTTTGTGTCCGAATCCAGTTTCAAAGAAGGAACGTTTGTTGCACAATTTGGATGTTGTTCGTGCTCTAAAATTCTATTTAGATGCTACAAAGGATTTTAGACAAACATCTTCCTTGTTTGTTGTTTATTCTGGTAAAAGGAGAGGTCAAAAAGCAACTTCTACCTCTCTCTCTTTTTGGATTAAAAGCATCATCAGATTGGCTTACGAGACTGCCGGACGGCAGCCTCCTGACAGAATCACAGCTCATTCCACTAGGGCTGTGGCTTCCACATGGGCCTTCAAGAACGAGGCTTCTGTTGATCAGATATGTAAGGCAGCGACTTGGTCTTCACTGCACACTTTTACTAAATTTTACAAGTTTGATACTTTTGCTTCTTCTGAGGCTATTTTTGGGAGAAAGGTTTTGCAAGCCGTGGTGCCTTCCATCTAGGTGACCTGATTTGCTCCCTCCCTTCATCCGTGTCCTAAAGCTTTGGTATTGGTTCCCACAAGTAAGGATGACGCTGTGGACCGGACACACCTATGTTGGAGAAAACAGAATTTATGTTTACCTGATAAATTACTTTCTCCAACGGTGTGTCCGGTCCACGGCCCGCCCTGGTTTTTTAATCAGGTCTGATAATTTATTTTCTTTAACTACAGTCACCACGGTATCATATGGTTTCTCCTATGCAAATATTCCTCCTTTACGTCGGTCGAATGACTGGGGAAGGCGGAGCCTAGGAGGGATCATGTGACCAGCTTTGCTGGGCTCTTTGCCATTTCCTGTTGGGGAGGAGAATATCCCACAAGTAAGGATGACGCCGTGGACCGGACAAACCGTTGGAGAAAGTAATTTATCAGGTAAACATAAATTCTGTTTTTGTACTCGACTGGGAAATTTTAAGCCCTGGTTTTATTATTATTATTTTTTTTAATATATATATATATGTATTCACTGACCTGTTTCTACAACCTTAATAGAGATGTTTCTTATCCAGTGGCTTATTATATACAACTTAAAGGGGCACTGAACCCAAATTTTTTCTTTCGTGATTCAGATAGAGCATGCAATTTTAAGCAACTTTCTAATTGACTCCTATTATCAATTTTTCTTCATTCTCTTGCTATCTTTATTTGAAAAAGAAGGCATCTAAGTTTTTTTTTTTTTGGTTCAGGACTCTGGACAGCACATTTTTATTGGTGAGTGAATTTATCCACCAATCAGCAAGGACAACCCAGGTTGTTCACCAAAAATGGTCCGGCATCTAAACTTACATTCTTGCATTTCAAATAAAGATACAAAGAGAATTAATATAATTTGATAATAGGAGTAAATTAGAATGTTGCTTAAAATTGCATGCTCTATCTGAATCAAGAAAGAAAAATTTTGGGTTCAGTGTCCCTTTTAATACCCTTGTTGGAAGGTAGTCTATTTTTTAACTTATAACAGCTGTAGTTAGATTATCTTCCCATAATGCTTTGCATTTGCAGCATTTTTTTACTTAATGAATCAAACTATTATATGTGCTCATAATTGACCAATATTTTAAGGGGATGTTTTTTAATTTTATTTGCAGGCAAACTTTATTTTTTTTTTGCTTTAGACACCTACACATTTGCTAAATGCTTGAAATAAATAGATTCTAAATAAGCTGAAATTCAGCACTTCTTTCGCTTTCTTTGATAGGATCTTTAAGCTATTTTTTGTAAAGTTAAAAAAGGTGTATTTCAGTATAGGAGCTATTTAAAAAAACTCTAAGCTAAGTATTACACTATTTTAGTCTTTCTCTATTGTTGAAAGTCCCTTTTTAAAGAAACACTAAACTCGAAATTAAATTTTCAGATTTCACATACAGCACGCAGTTGTAAACAACGTTTCAATTCATCTCCATGTGTCCCTTTAAGTTACAGCCAAGAACTGGATTTTCTGAGCTCATAGCATCTGCAGATGCCAGATAGTTATAGACGGTGACACTGTGTGTGTCAGTCTGTAATAATAATCTGCTGCTGCCGGCGCAAGGTGTGGGAGGGAATTTGGTAGGCTGTTAGGCAGCCCAGCAGGAGAATTGGGAGTGGGAGGGCCCTACACTGCGGAAAATAAAGGGAAAGCGAGAGAGAAAAGGGGCGCTACGCTACAGAAAAAAAGTCGTGTCGGTGGTCCGTAACTAATAATCGTGTGGGGGGACCACTACACTACAGAAAATAAAAAATAAATAAATTACATTTTATAGGTACTGGCAGGGAGGTTGGAGGGTAAGGGGGAACCTACACTGCAGAAAACAATTGTGTTAAAACTTAATATTGGCAGACTGTCAGTATTTAAAATGGTGGTGGGGGGTGAGGGAGGGGAAGAGAGCTGTTTGGGAGGGATCAGGTAGGGATCATAGGGTGGGAGGGTAATCTCTACTAAAGCTAAAATGAACCTTACTCGCTACCTGATTAACCCCTTCACTGCCGGGAATAATAGAAGTGTGGTGCGCAGCTGCAGTTAGCGGCCTTCTAATTACCAAAAAGCAATGGCAAAGCCATATATCTATCTGCTATTTCTGAACAAAGGGGATCCCAGAGCAGCTTTTACAACCATTTGTGCCATGATTGCACAAGCAGTATGTAAACAATTTCAGTGGCATGAAATATACCAAAATAGACCTAGATCAATACCTTGTGTTGTCTACTTAAAAAAATAAATAAATAATAATAATAATAATAATAATAATAATGTTTTGACAGGTAACCAAAAAAACAAGGCTCTCTTTTTGTTTAAATGGAGTGATAGCAAAAATGCTAAACATTTTCTGGTATTTTGGGCAAGTACTTCTCTGAAAGTAGTGAAGTGGTTAAACTAACTTTGAAATTTGTCAACTTTTTTTTACTACTCATTTGAAATTTAGACTGTGTTTACATTGTCGTTTTGTTATGCATTCATTGATTATGAACCTCTACTGTATTTAATGGTCTTTTAAGTGAGTGCAGGGAACAGTATGAGGGCTGCAACAACTAATCGGCAAGATTGATCATAAAAATTGTTGCCAACGAATCTCATTATCGATTAGATGGTCTGTGATTAGTTTGGCAGTTGTATGGTACCACCTTCTTCATTGTATTTATAAAAAAAAATGTATCCAATTAATCGTCTGACTTATCTGATCAAATGGAAAAAAATATTTTAAAAATTTATAAATACAATTTTTTTTGCACAATACCATGTGCAGTAGTTTATTAAAGGGACACTATCTCCATCACAAAAGAAAAAATTTGGGTTCAGAGCATGCAATTTTAAGCAGCTTTCTAATTTAGTCCTATTAGCATTCTCTTGGTATCTTTATTTGAAAAGCAAGAATGTAAGTTTAGATGCCAGACCATTTTTGGTGAACAACCTGGGTTGTCCTTGCTGATTGGACAGCACCAATAAACAAGTGCTGTCCATGGACTGAACCAAAATTCTTTTTCAAATAAAGATAGCAAGAGAATGAAGAAAAATTGATATTATGAGTAAATTAGAAAGTTGCTTAAAATTGCATGCTCTAACCTGAATCACAAAAGAAAAAAATTTGGGTTCAGTGTCCCTTTAAGTCATCACATTTTTTGTTTTTGGTCCTTCTAATGCTTCTACTCATAAGTCATTTATAATATCTGATCAGATTGATTTACCGTTTAAGCCTTAAATTTGTTGTTTTAAGTTCAATTTGCTTTATGAAGAGTTTCTTTGGGGTGGGATTTTATTTGTCAGATCATCATCATTTAGTTATACTATCAACTGCACTGCATGTTCGTGTGCAATATGATTTATTCTCAGTATGGTATTTGGATTATTTTTTCTCAACCCTCAGAAAACAGACAGTTTAAAAAACAAACTCGTATCCTTGAAGACAACCATTCACCTTATGTAAGATCTTCTCATTTTAATACTCTACCTTGCCACAATATTAAAAACAGTTTGGCTTGCTTTTTCCTTTGTTGCAATTAGGAGTTTAGCTCTGGAACCAAAGGACAATAACAGTCTATGCACCCTAAGGGGAAAAGACAGCGATAAGATGATTCTTCGTCAAGGATTGCTGGGTCGTAATTAAGTTACATTCATGGCTATTGCTTTTTGAAGGATGATTGGTAAATGACTGGCTTCATATGCGTTGTACGGACACTGTTCGATAGCTTTTTTTTTTTTTTTTTTTCCTACATTTTTTTTTATTCCCTCTGTCAGAAAATCCTGTGGAGCCTGATAATGTAAATGTGGCATTTTTATTCTGAACAAAAGAGCAGGGAAATGAGCTATCTTGTCTAATCATTCAGTTGTTTAACACAGACTTCCAGTTTAGACTTAATTGGCTGGAAAGCACTTGACATGTGAAGTTAGTGCTGTTCGCAATGCATGTTTGAGTAAATTTTAAAATAAGTGACAGCTAAATTGTACCTAGGGAAATTACAAAGCCTTCAACACAGTTAATTTTTTTTTTCTTTTTTTTGGGGAGGATTAGTTGTAATTGCAATACCAGTCTCCTTGAAGATTCGTTATTCTAGATGAAAACTGCATATGAGTATAGGACCCCCCCCCCCTCTTTTGTATTCTAAAATAATTTGTTTTTCCTTAACCTCCCACATGCTGAATGAGAACCATTCGGGAAATAAACAATGCCTGCTTTGCAGCAGAGGAAGGGTTACAAGTAATTTTTGCAAATCTGGTAACTATCTTCCTTTCGCTACTCACCAACATCTGGTTCAGATTTAGACTGAGGGATTTGTTTTAAGATTTGTGTCCCTAGCTCCCCCTAATGGGCCCTTATAATTCCCTTTCTCCTCTAGTGATTTCAGGTTTGAGAGCTTTTCAATCAGCAAAGCCCTTAGGTGAATTGCCACTTCACTTAAGCTTTATGCATAATGTTCCAGCACTTCACTCTAATTAAAATCAATATTTGTAGTCTTGTTTTTATCAGTCTGTCTTTTTCGGACTGGTGTGCTGTCTGTGGCAAGCAGGGGGTAAGAGGGGGTGCTAAATGTTCAGCTGTGTTTTGGAAGGCAGAAGTCAAGCAAATTAAGGTATTTTTTTCATAGCACTCGAAGACCTGAAGGTAGAGTAGGCTAGGTTACCTTGTAGCGCACTGGCTTTCAAACCTGTTCTCAAGCCTCCCTAACAGGCCAGATTTTCAGGATTACCTTGTGTGAGAGCAGGTAAAATAACCTTGTTCCCCCCCTCCCTTTTAAAAGATGGCACATTCTAAAGCCAGTAAATTCAGACCACTCCATGAACCTCACAACAATTAATGCAAAAGGCCTCAACAATCCTGGTAAGCGCTCTATTGCATTTAGGGTACTAAATAAATTACACAGTCATATCATATTTGTTCAGGAAACTCATTTCCAGAAGGGGAAAGAGCCTAAATGGCATAATCCTCAGTACCCTACAGCTTACTTCACCTCTGGGCCGAGCAAAAGAGGCGGTGTTGGCTTAATATTCCATAAATCAATCCCATTTCAAATGACACATATTGAAAAGGATTCAGAGGGCCGCTTTCTAATTTTGTTGAGAACCCCTTTTGGCCACTATATCACCCTAGCAACAATATACTCACCCAGCCTCTCCCAAAACACTTTCCTAACAAAAATTAAAAATGTACTACTAGAGCACTGTAAAGGAATTACATACCTAGCTGGAGATTTTAATCTAGTTGCAAAGCCTTCCTTAGATTCCTGAAAGGGAGTTCCGCCTACTTACACGATCAAACAGGTTAACTCTACTCTTAAAGACATAGCCTTACATGACATATGGAGAACACTTCACCCGAACTCTAGAGACTACTCTTTTTACTCTATACTGCATAACAGCTACTCTAAGATTGACTATATATACACCAACTCCTGCAGACTCACAATTGCCCATAAGAGCGAAATAGGTCATATTACGTGGTCAGATCATGCACCGATTACATGTTCGCTCCTCTGGCCAGACATACCGGTTACAAATAAAAGATAATCCCTTAATCTTAGAGGATCTACGCAAGGCACTGAATGAGTACTTTGAGATAAATAAACCTCCATCCTCGTCGGTCATCCGTGTGGGAAGCACATAAATGCGTGTTACGCAGAGCTCTGAGCAAACATAAAGCATTACTTAATAAACAATACCAATTAAAACATAGCGAATTGCTTACCAAGTTGAGCACTCTTGAGGCTAAGCATACATTAGACCCTTCTTGCAACACTACTCAAATCTTATTGAATGGCATAAAAACAGAACTTAAAAAGCACTTGGCCGAATCGTATATAAAAAAAAAGCTTTATATTTAAAACAGTATTATTATGAGGGAGGTAACAAACCAGGTAAAATTCTAGCCAGATCCCTTAGAAGAAGACCGCTTTAATCACTCTATCAAAACTAAGGACGGGCGCAGTCTGAGTAGCAGTGCACATATAGCCTCTGCGTTCCACACATATTATCACTCATTATATAATATACAGGATTTACCATCTCCAGTTAACCAACAAATACCAACGACTCTTAGAAAAACTTACATTAATTCTTACCTTCAGGGACTTGACTTACCAACTTTAGCTAAGGTGGCTTCTGATTTTTTAGATTCCCCGATAACAACGGACGAAATGTACCAAGCTTTAAAAAGTTCCCCAACGGTTTCACCTTGACTTATTACAAAACATTCAAGGACATACTAACGCAACCTTTATTGGACCTATTTAATAATCTGAGAGACAACCCACAACTGTCCAATATTCTTTTAGAAGCCCACATCACCGTTATCCCTAAACCTGGTAAGATAGCAGATTACCCAGAAAATCTTCGGTCCATATCCCAAATTAATACAAACATGAAAATACTCGCAAAAAGTATAGCGACCCGACTACCAGACTTGATATCAAATGATCAGGTGGGCTTTGTCCCGGGGTGGGAAGCCAGGGATAACGCTGTCAAAGTGATCTATCACGCAAGGGCCTCAAAGATCCCCTATGGTGTTATTTTCAACCGAGGCAGAGAAGGCCTTTGATAGAGTCTATAGGCTTTTTCTGCGCCAAGTAATGGAAATAATGGGTTTCAAAAAAGCTTTCTTGAATATTGTATTTGCACTTTATTCTAATTTTAGCATTAGGGTTCGAATAAACGGTACCTTATCTGAATCATTCACTATTAGCAATGGCACAAGACAGGGGTGTCCTCTGTCCTGATTGCTGTTTGCATTTTCAATAGAAGCTTTGGCCCACAAAATTAGGAAAAACAACATCTCGGGCATCAAAATTGAACACACAGAATATAAACAAGCATTTCTCCTGTTAAGTGTAGTCAGTCCACGGGTCATCATTACTTATGGGATATTAACTCCTCCCCAACAGGAAGTGCAAGAGGATCACCCAAGCAGAGCTGCTATATAGCTCCTCCCCTCTACGTCACACCCAGTCATTCTCTTGCACCCAACTAATAGATAGGATGTGTGAGAGGACTGTGGTGATTAAACTTAGTCTTTTATATCTTCAATCAAAAGTTTGTTATTTTAAACGACACCGGAGTGTGTTGTTTCTTTCTCAGGCAGAATTTGAAGAAGAATCTACCTGAGTTTTTTGTATATGATCTTAGCGGACGTAACTAAGATCCGTTTGCTGTTCTCGGCCATTCTGAGGAGTAAGGTAACTTCAGATCAGGGGACAGCGGGCAGGTTCACCTGCAAAGAGGTATGTTGCAGTATATTATTTTCTAAGGAATGGAATTGACTTTGAAAATACTGCTAATACCGATATAATGTAAGTACAGCCTTAAATGCAGTAGTAGCAACTGGTATCAGGCTGACATGTATATATGTTAACACTTAAGTATTTCTGGGGAATGGCACTTCACTGGGAAAATACTGTATGCATATAACTTTTAGCCTAACTTGCAGTGGGAGCGACTAGCAGCAGGCTTTTTAATGACATTTCATATATTAGATTTTAAACGTTTACTGGCATGTTAAATCGTTTAATTATCTGAGGTACTTGGTGAAAATTGTTTTGGGCTTTATTTTCCACATGGCTGTCGTTGTTTTAAATTAAAACAGTTTACTGAGCTTCCCTCACTGTTGTAGTGTGAGTGGGAGGGGCCTATTTTGGCGCTTTTACTACGCATCAGAAATTCAGTCACAGTCTGTCTTTTTCTCCCTGCATGATCCAGGACGTCTCCACAGAGCTCAGGGGTCTTCAAAACTAGTTTTGAGGGAGGTAATCACTCACAGCAGACCTGTGAGACTGTGCTTGACTGTGATAAAAACGCTTATATTGTCAAATTGTTATACGTTTTTTTCTGATATTAAGGGTTAATCATCCATTGCTAATGTGTGCAATCCTTTGCTAAATTTGGTTTATATAACTAATCCGGTTCATTGTTATTCAACTGTGACAGTTTTTGTGTGCTTCTTAAAGGCACAGTAACGTTTTTACATATTGCTTGTAAATTTAGTTGAAAAGTATTTCCAAGCTTGCTAGTCTAATTGCTAGTTTGTTTAAACATGTCTGACACAGAGGAAACTCTTTGTGCAATATGTTCAAAAGCCGAGGTGGAGCCCAATAGAAATTTATGTACTAATTGCATTGATGCTACTTTAAATAAAAGTCAATCTGTACATGTTAAGCAACATTCACCAGACAACGAGAGGGAAGTTATGCCGACTAACTTGCCTCACGTGTCAGTACCTGCATCTCCCGCTCAGGAGGTGCGTGATATTGTAACGCCAAGTACATCAGGGCGGCCATTACAAATCACTTTACAAGACATGGCTAATGTTATGACTGAAGTTTTGTCTAAATTGCCAGAACTTAGAGGTAAACGAGATCACTCTGGGATGAGAACAGAGTATACTGATAATGCTAGGGCCATGTCTGATACTGCGTCACAATATGCAGAGCATGAGGACGGAGAGCTTCATTCTGCGGGTGACGGATCTGATCCAAATAAATTGGATTCAGACATTTCAAATTTTAAGTTTAAGCTGGAAAACCTCCGTGTGTTGCTAGGGGAGGTGTTAGCGGCTCTGAATGATTGTAACACAGTTGCAATCCCAGAGAAAATGTGTAGGTTGGATAAATATTTTGCGGTACCGACGAGTACTGACGTTTTTCCTATACCTAAGAGACTTACTGAAATTATTACTAAGGAGTGGGACAGACCCGGTGTGCCTTTCTCACCCCCTCCTATATTCAGAAAAATGTTTCCAATAGACGCTACCACACGGGACTTATGGCAAACGGTCCCTAAGGTGGAGGGAGCAGTTTCTACTTTAACTAAGCGTACCACTATCCCGGTGGAGGATAGCTGTGCTTTTTCAGATCCAATGGATAAAAAGTTAGAGGGTTGCCTTAAGAAGATGTTTGTTCAACAAGGTTTTATATTACAACCCCTTGCATGCATTGCGCCTGTCACGGCTGCGGCAGCTTTTTGGTTTGAGTCTCTGGAAGACACCCTTGACTCAGCGACATTAGATGAGATTTCACTTAAGCTTAAAACCCTTAAGCTAGCTAATTCATTTATTTCTGATGCCGTAGTACATTTAACTAAACTTACGGCTAAGAATTCCGGATTCGCCATTCAGGCACGCAGAGCGCTGTGGCTAAAATCCTGGTCAGCTGATGTAACTTCTAAATCGAAACTACTTAACATACCTTTCAAGGGGCAGACTTTATTCGGGCCCGGTTTGAAAGAAATTATTGCTGATATTACGGGAGGTAAAGGCCATGCCCTGCCTCAAGACAGAGCCAAACCCAGGGCTAGACAGTCTAATTTTCGTGCCTTTCGTAATTTCAAGGCAGGAGCAGCTTCAACTTCCTCTGCTCCAAAACAGGAAGGAGCTGTTGCTCGCTACAGACAAGGCTGGAAACCTAACCAGGCCTGGAACAAGGGCAAGCAGGCCAGAAAGCCTGCTGCTGCCCCTAAGACAGCATGAAGTGAGGGCCCCCGATCCGGTAACGGATCTAGTGGGGGGCAGACTCTCTCTCTTCGCCCAGGCTTGGGTAAGAGATGTCCAGGATCCCTGGGCGTTGGAGATCATATCTCAGGGATATCTTCTGGACTTCAAAGCTTCTCCTCCACAAGGGAGATTTCACCTTTCAAGGTTGTCAACAAACCAGATAAAGAAAGAGGCGTTTCTACGCTGTGTACAAGACCTTTTACTAATGGGAGTGATCCATCCAGTTCCGCGGTCGGAACACGGACAAGGGTTTTACTCAAACCTGTTTGTGGTTCCCAAAAAAGAGGGAACCTTCAGACCAATATTGGATTTAAAGATCCTAAACAAATTCCTAAGAGTTCCATCATTCAAGATGGAAACTATTCGGACAATCTTACCCATGATCCAAAGAGGTCAGTACATGACCACAGTGGATTTAAAGGATGCTTACCTTCACATACCGATTCACAGAGTGAATCTAAGGTTTGCCTTCCTAGACAAACATTACCAGTTTGTAGCTCTTCCCTTCGGGTTGGCTACGGCTCCAAGAATCTTTACAAAGGTTCTGGTCTCTCTTCTGGCGGTACTAAGACCGCAAGGAATTTCGGTAGCTCCGTACCTAGACGACATTCTGATACAAGCGTCAAGCTTTCAAACTGCCAAGTCTCATACAGAGTTAGTACTGGCATTTCTGAGATCACATGGGTGGAAAGTAAACGAGGAGAAGAGTTCTCTCTTACCACTCACAAGAGTTCCCTTCTTGGGGACTCTTATAGATTCTGTAGAAATGAAAATTTACCTGACAGAGGACAGGTTAACAAAGCTTCTAAATGCTTGCCGTGCCCTTCATTCCATTCAACACCCGTCAGTGGCTCAATGCATGGAGGTAATCGGCTTAATGGTAGCGGCAATGGACATAGTTCCTTTTGCACGCCTGCACCTCAGACCGCTGCAATTGTGCATGCTAAGTCAGTGGAATGGGGATTACTCAGATTTGTCCCCTACGCTGAATCTGGATCAGGAGACCAGAGATTCTCTTCTATGGTGGCTTTCTCGGCCACATCTGTCCAGGGGGATGCCCTTCAGCAGGCCAGACTGGACAATTGTAACTACAGACGCCAGCCTTCTAGGTTGGGGCGCTGTCTGGAATTCCCTGAAGGCTCAGGGATCATGGACTCAAGAGGAGAGTCTCCTTCCGATAAACATTCTGGAATTGAGAGCAGTTCTCAATGCCCTACTGGCTTGGCCTCAGTTAGCAACTCTGAGGTTTATCAGGTTTCAGTCGGACAACATCACGACTGTGGCTTACATCAACCATCAGGGAGGGACAAGAAGTTCCCTAGCGATGATGGAAGTATCAAAGATAATTCGCTGGGCAGAGTCTCACTCTTGCCACCTGTCAGCGATCCACATCCCAGGAGTGGACAACTGGGAGGCGGATTTCCTAAGTCGCCAGACTTTTCATCCGGGGGAGTGGGAACTTCATCCGGAGGTCTTTGCCCAAATACTTGGGGCAAACCAGATATGGATCTCATGGCGTCTCGCCGGAACGCCAAGCTTCCTCGTTACGGGTCCAGGTCCAGGGACCCGGGAGCGGTCCTGATAGATGCCTTGACAGCACCTTGGACCTTCAGGATGGCTTATGTGTTTCCACCCTTCCCGATGCTTCCTCGTTTGATTGCAAGGATCAAACAGGAGAAAGCATCAGTGATTCTAATAGCGCCTGCGTGGCCACGCAGGACCTGGTATGCAGATCTAGTGGACATGTCATCTTGTCCACCTTGGTCTCTGCCTCTGAGACAGGACCTTCTAATTCAGGGTCCTTTCAAACATCAAAACCTAATTTCTCTGAAGCTGACTGCATGGAAATTGAACGCTTAATTTTATCAAAGCGTGGATTTTCAGAACCAGTAATTGATACCTTAATACAGGCTAGGAAACCTGTTACCAGGAAAATTTACCATAAGATATGGCGTAAATACTTACACTGGTGCGAATCCAAGGGTTACTCATGGAGTAAGGTTAGGATTCCTAGGATATTGTCTTTTCTACAAGAAGGTTTAGAAAAGGGTTTATCTGCTAGTTCGTTAAAGGGACAGATCTCAGCTCTGTCCATCCTTTTACACAAGCGTCTGTCAGAAGTTCCAGACGTTCAGGCTTTTTGTCAGGCTTTGGCCAGGATTAAGCCTGTGTTTAAATCTGTTGCTCCGCCGTGGAGCTTAAACTTAGTTCTTAACGTTTTACAGGGTGTTCCGTTTGAACCCCTTCACTCCATTGATATCAAGCTGTTATCTTGGAAAGTTCTGTTTTTAATGGCTATTTCCTCGGCTCGTAGAGTCTCTGAATTATCAGCCTTACATTGTGATTCTCCGTATCTGATTTTTCATTCAGATAAGGTAGTTCTGCGTACTAAACCTGGGTTCTTACCTAAGGTAGTCACTAACAAGAATATCAATCAAGAGATTGTTGTTCCATCATTGTGTCCTAACCCTTCTTCAAAGAAGGAACGACTTCTGCACAATCTAGATGTAGTCCGTGCCCTGAAATTTTATTTACAGGCAACGAAAGATTTTCGACAAACTTCTTCCCTGTTTGTCGTTTATTCTGGACAGAGTAGAGGTCAAAAAGCATCTGCTTCCTCTCTATCCTTTTGGCTTCGTAGCATAATACGTTTAGCCTATGAGACTGCTGGACAGCAACCTCCTGAAAGGATTACAGCTCATTCTACTAGAGCTGTGGCTTCCACTTGGGCCTTTAAGAACGAGGCCTCTGTTGAACAGATTTGCAAGGCTGCAACTTGGTCTTCTCTTCATACTTTTTCCAAATTTTACAAATTTGACACTTTTGCTTCTTCAGAGGCTGTTTTTGGGAGAAAGGTTCTTCAGGCAGTGGTTCCTTCCGTATAGAGATCCTGCCTGTCCCTCCCGTCATCCGTGTACTTAGCTTTGGTATTGGTATCCCATAAGTAATGATGACCCGTGGACTGACTACACTTAACAGGAGAAAACATAATTTATGCTTACCTGATAAATTCCTTTCTCCTGTAGTGTAGTCAGTCCACGGCCCGCCCTGTTTTTTAAGGCAGGTCTAATTTTTTTAATTATACTCCAGTCACCACTGCACCCTATAGTTTCTCCTTTCTCGTTTGGTTCCTGGTCGAATGACTGGGTGTGATGTAGAGGGGAGGAGCTATATTGCAGCTCTGCTTGGGTGATCCTCTTGCACTTCCTGTTGGGGAGGAGTTAATATCCCATAAGTAATGATGACCCGTGGACTGACTACACTACAGGAGAAAGGAATTTATCAGGTAAGCATAAATTATGTTTTTATGCCGATGATGTTCTCTACACTATCACAAAAGCTGACACATCAATTCCTGAACTACTAAATGAGCTACATGACTACAGAAAAGCTTCAAACTTTCTGCTCAATTTAAATAAGTCGGAAATCCTGAACATAAACACCCATCCCAAAATCGTACAATTACTGCAGAAAAACCACAATATAAAAATAGCTAAAAACAAACTGAAATAGTTAGGGATACACCTAACCCCTCAGATCTCTATAAATATAACTTTCTTCTGTTATGTGTGATCAGTCCACGGGTCATCATTACTTCTGGGATATAACTCCTCCCCAACAGGAAATGCAAGAGGATTCACCCAGCAGAGCTGCATATAGCTCCTCCCCTCTACGTCAGTCCCAGTCATTCTCTTGCACCCAACGACTAGATAGGATGTGTGAGAGGACTATGGTGATTATACTTAGTTTTTATGACTTCAATCAAAAGTTTGTTATTTTAAAATAGCACCGGAGCGTGTTATTACTTCTCTGGCAGAGTTTGAGGAAGAATCTGTCAGAGTTTTTTACTATGATTTTAACCGGAGTAGTTAAGATCATATTGCTGTTCTCGGCCATCTGAGGGAGGTAAAGGCTTCAGATCAGGGGACAGCGGGCAGATGAATCTGCATTGAGGTATGTAGCAGTTTTTATTTTCTGAATGGAATTGATGAGAAAATCCTGCCATACCGTTAAAATGACATGTATGTATACACTTCAGTATTCTGGGGATGGTATTTCACCGGAACTACTCTGTTAAAGGTCACTAATCCTTTTTAATAACTATTTATCAGGTTAAACGTTTTTGCTGGAATGTAGAATCGTTTACATTGCTGAGGTACTGTGTGAATAAATATTTGGGCATTATTTTCCACTTGGCAGTTTTTTTGCTTTAATTGTGACAGTTTCGTTTCTCTTCACTGCTGTGGGGGAGAGGGAGGGGCCGTTTTTGGCGCTCTTTGCTACGCATCAAAAAATACCAGTCAGTTACTTTTATATTTCCTGCATGATCCGGTTCATCTCTGATAGATCTCAGGGGTCTTCAAACTTCTTTGAAGGGAGGTAAATTCTCTCAGCAGAGCTGTGAGAATTCTTATAGTGACTATGAATAAAAACGTTGTTTTGTATTTTTTATGTCAAATTTAATTATTGTTATTTTACTAATGGGAACAAACCTTTGCTAAAAGTTTTGTGGTTTTAAAGTTTGATGCTATAACTGTTTTTCAGTTCATTATTTCAACTGTCATTTAATCGTTAGTACCTCTTTGAGGCACAGTACGTTTTTTGCTAAAAAAGATTATAACCAAGTTGTAAGTTTTTCTGCTAGTGTGTTAAACATGTCTGACTCAGAGGAAGATATCTGTGTCATTTGTTCCAATGCCAAGGTGGAGCCCAATAGAAATTTATGTACTAACTGTATTGATGCTACTTTAAATAAAAGTCAATCTGTACAATGTGAACAAATTTCACCAAACAGCGAGGGGAGAGTTATGCCGACTAACTCGCCTCACGCGGCAGTACCTGCATCTCCCGCCCGGGAGGTGCGTGATATTTTGGCGCCTAGTACATCTGGGCGGCCATTACAGATAACATTACAAGATATGGCTACTGTTATGACTGAAGTTTTGTCTAAATTACCAGAACTAAGAGGCAAGCGTGATCACTCTGGGGTGAGAACAGAGTGCGCTGACAATGCTAGGGCCATGTCTGATACTGCGTCACAGCTCGCAGAGCATGAGGACGGAGAGCTTCATTCTGTGGGTGACGGTTCTGATCCAAACAGATTGGACTCAGATATTTCAAATTTTAAATTTAAATTGGAGAACCTCCGTGTACTACTAGGGGAGGTCTTAGCAGCTCTCAACGATTGTAACACCGTTGCAATACCAGAGAAACTGTGTAGGTTGGATAAATACTTTGCGGTACCGGCGAGTACTGACGTTTTTCCTATACCTAAGAGACTAACTGAAATTGTTACTAAGGAGTGGGATAGACCCGGTGTGCCGTTCTCACCCCCTCCAATATTTAGAAAGATGTTTCCAATAGACGCCACCACTCGGGACTTATGGCAAACGGTCCCCAAGGTGGAGGGAGCAGTTTCTACTTTAGCTAAGCGTACCACTATCCCGGTGGAGGATAGCTGTGCTTTCTCAGATCCAATGGATAAAAAATTAGAGGGTTACCTTAAGAAAATGTTTGTTCAACAAGGTTTTATATTACAACCCCTTGCATGTATCGCGCCGATTACGGCTGCGGCAGCATTTTGGATTGAGTCGCTTGAAGAGAACCTTAGTTCATCTACGCTAGACGACATTACGGACAGGCTTAGAGTCCTTAAACTAGCTAATTCCTTCATTTCGGAGGCCGTAGTACATTTAACCAAACTTACGGCTAAGAACTCAGGATTCGCCATACAGGCACGTAGGGCGCTGTGGCTAAAATCCTGGTCAGCTGATGTTACTTCTAAGTCCAAATTACTTAATATACCTTTCAAGGGGCAGTCTTTATTTGGGCCCGGCTTGAAAGAGATTATCGCTGACATTACAGGAGGTAAGGGCCACGCCCTACCTCAAGACAAAGCCAAAGCTAAGGCTAGACAGTCTAATTTTCGTCCCTTTCGGAACTTCAAAACAGGAGCAGCATCAACCTCCACTGCACCAAAACAGGAAGGAGCTGCTGCTCGTTACAGGCAAGGCTGGAAGCCTAACCAGTCCTGGAACAAGAGCAAGCAGGCCAGGAAACCTGCTGCTGCCCCAAAGACAGCATGAACCGAGAGCCCCCGATCCGGGACCGGATCTAGTGGGGGGCAGACTCTCTCTCTTCGCCCAGGCCTGGGCAAGAGATGTTCAGGATCCCTGGGCACTAGAGATCATATCTCAGGGATACCTTCTAGACTTCAAATTATCTCCCCCAAGGGGGAGATTTCATCTGTCAAGGTTGTCAACAAACCAGATAAAGAAGGAAGCGTTTCTACGCTGCGTACAAGATCTGTTAATAATGGGAGTGATCCATCCGGTTCCGCGGTCGGAACAAGGACAAGGGTTCTACTCAAACCTGTTTGTGGTTCCCAAAAAAGAGGGAACTTTCAGGCCAATCTTAGATTTAAAGATTCTAAACAAATTCCTAAGAGTTCCATCGTTCAAAATGGAAACTATTCGGACAATCTTACCCATGATCCAAGAGGGTCAGTACATGACCACAGTGGATTTAAAGGATGCTTACCTTCACATACCGATCCACAAAGATCATCACCGGTATCTAAGGTTTGCCTTCTTAGACAGGCACTACCAGTTTGTAGCTCTTCCATTCGGATTGGCTACGGCTCCAAGAATCTTCACGAAGGTTCTGGGTGCCCTTCTGGCGGTACTAAGACCGCGAGGGATTTCGGTAGCTCCATACCTAGACGACATTCTGATACAAGCTTCAAGCTTTCAAACTGCCAAGTCTCATACAGAGTTAGTTCTGGCATTTCTAAGGTCGCATGGATGGAAAGTGAACGAAAAGAAGAGTTCTCTTTTTCCTCTCACAAGAGTTCCATTCTTGGGGACTCTTATAGATTCTGTAGAAATGAAGATTTACCTGACGGAGGACAGGTTAACAAAGCTTCAAAATGCATGCCGTGTCCTTCATTCCATTCAACACCCGTCAGTAGCTCAATGCATGGAGGTGATCGGCTTAATGGTAGCGGCAATGGACATAGTACCTTTTGCACGCCTACACCTCAGACCTCTGCAATTATGCATGCTAAGTCAGTGGAATGGGGATTACTCAGATTTGTCCCCTACTCTGAATCTGAATCAAGAGACCAGAAATTCTCTTCTATGGTGGCTTCATCGGCCACACCTGTCCAGGGGGATGCCATTCAGCAGGCCAGACTGGACAATTGTAACAACAGACGCCAGCCTACTAGGTTGGGGCGCTGTCTGGAATTCTCTGAAGGCTCAGGGACTATGGAATCAGGAGGAGAGTCTCCTTCCAATAAACATTCTGGAATTGAGGGCAGTTCTCAATGCCCTTCTAGCTTGGCCCCAATTAACAACTCGGGGGTTCATCAGGTTTCAGTCGGACAACATCACGACTGTAGCTTACATCAACCATCAGGGAGGGACAAGAAGCTCCCTAGCAATGGTGGAAGTATCAAAGATAATTCGCTGGGCAGAGTCTCACTCTTGCCACCTGTCAGCAATCCACATCCCGGGAGTGGAGAACTGGGAGGCGGATTTCTTGAGTCGCCAGACTTTTCATCCGGGGGAGTGGGAACTTCATCCGGAGGTCTTTGCCCAAATACTTCGACGTTGGGGCAAACCAGAGATAGATCTCATGGCGTCTCGCCAGAACGCCAAACTTCCTCGCTACGGGTCCAGATCCAGGGATCCGGGAGCGGTTCTGATAGATGCTTTGACAGCACCTTGGAACTTCGGGATGGCTTATGTGTTTCCACCCTTTCCGCTGCTTCCTCGATTGATTGCCAAAATCAAGCAGGAGAGAGCATCAGTGATTCTAATAGCGCCTGCATGGCCACGCAGGACTTGGTATGCAGATCTAGTGGACATGTCATCCTGTCCGCCTTGGTCTCTACCTCTAAGACAGGACCTTCTGATACAGGGTCCATTCAAACATCAAAATCTAACTTCTCTGAAGCTGACTGCTTGGAAATTGAACGTTTGATTTTATCAAAACGTGGTTTTTCTGAGTCGGTTATTGATACCCTGATACAGGCTAGGAAGCCTGTTACCAGAAAGATTTACCATAAAATATGGCGTAAATACCTATACTGGTGCGAATCCAAACATTACTCCTGGAGTAAGGTTAGGATCGCTAGGATATTGTCCTTTCTACAAGAAGGTTTAGAAAAGGGTTTATCAGCTAGTTCATTAAAGGGACAGATTTCAGCTCTGTCCATCTTGTTACACAGGCGTCTGTCAGAAAATCCAGACGTCCAGGCCTTTTGTCAGGCTTTAGCTAGGATCAAGCCTGTGTTTAAAGCTGTTGCTCCGCCATGGAGTTTAAACTTAGTTCTTAACGTTTTACAGGGTGTTCCGTTTGAACCCCTTCATTCCATTGATATAAAATTGTTATCTTGGAAAGTTCTGTTTTTAATGGCTATTTCCTCGGCTCGAAGAGTCTCTGAGTTATCAGCCTTAC
Organism: Bombina bombina; assembly: GCF_027579735.1. Classification (NCBI taxonomy): domain Eukaryota; kingdom Metazoa; phylum Chordata; class Amphibia; order Anura; family Bombinatoridae; genus Bombina; species Bombina bombina. The sequence goes on from NC_069502.1 coordinate 1,090,675,711, forward strand.
ATTGTGATTCTCCTTATCTGATTTTTCACTCAGACAAGGTAGTTCTGCGTACTAAACCTGGGTTCTTACCTAAGGTAGTCACTAACAGGAATATCAATCAAGAGATTGTTGTTCCATCCTTGTGTCCAAATCCTTCTTCAAAGAAGGAACGTCTTCTACACAATCTGGATGTAGTTCGTGCCCTCAAGTTCTACTTGCAGGCAACTAAAGATTTTCGCCAAACTTCTTCCCTGTTTGTCGTTTATTCTGGACAGAGGAGAGGTCAAAAAGCTTCTGCTACCTCTCTCTCTTTTTGGCTTCGTAGCATAATACGTTTAGCCTATGAGACTGCTGGACAGCAGCCTCCTGAAAGAATTACAGCTCACTCCACTAGAGCTGTGGCTTCCACTTGGGCCTTTAAGAATGAGGCCTCTGTTGAACAGATTTGCAAGGCTGCAACTTGGTCTTCGCTTCATACTTTTTCCAAATTTTACAAATTTGACACTTTTGCTTCTTCGGAGGCTATTTTTGGGAGAAAGGTTCTTCAGGCAGTGGTTCCTTCTGTATAATGAGCCTGCCTATCCCTCCCGTCATCCGTGTACTTTTGCTTTGGTATTGGTATCCCAGAAGTAATGATGACCCGTGGACTGATCACACATAACAGAAGAAAACATAATTTATGCTTACCTGATAAATTCCTTTCTTCTGTTGTGTGATCAGTCCACGGCCCGCCCTGTTTTAAGGCAGGTAAATATCTTTTAAATTATACTCCAGTCACCACTTCACCCTTGGTTACTCCTTTCTCGTTGATTCTTGGTCGAATGACTGGGACTGACGTAGAGGGGAGGAGCTATATGCAGCTCTGCTGGGTGAATCCTCTTGCATTTCCTGTTGGGGAGGAGTTATATCCCAGAAGTAATGATGACCCGTGGACTGATCACACAACAGAAGAAAGGAATTTATCAGGTAAGCATAAATTATGTTTTCTTACTCTCAAAAATAACATAGCCTCAGACCTCTCCTTTTGGAGAAACAAACCTTTATCCTGACTGGGAAGAGTAGGCGTTATAAAAATGAATATATTTCCGCAAATATTATATATCTTTCAAACTGCTTCTATAGCTCTCCCAGTAGAAATATCTTACACAGCTACAAAAATTAATTGAGCAATACATATGGGCCAACGTTAAACCCAGGATCCCAAAACGAACCATGTATTTACCTAGAGACAGAGGAGGCCTGGGTCTCCCGGACCTCAACTTGTTTAGGAACGCTATTATATTGCAGAGAATAGTAGAATGATCTCATAATATCGATCAAAAAGCATGGATCCAACTAGATAGACAAATCTTTAAATTAAACCATTTAGGCACTTTAGCTTGGATACCACCTCAGAAAAGACCAAAAGATATTGACTACCAAAACATTTAGTATCATTATTATACAAGGTTATACTTATACAAGAGGCAGAAACATTACCAACATATACAGTTCAATGGAAAAGGGACTTGGATACTGACATTGAATGCAATTCATGGTTGAAGGCTTTTAGACTAGTAAAAAGATCTTCAGTTTCAGCAAATATCCAGGAGACTCGTATCAAGTTATTTAGCAGATGGTATCTCACACCATCAAGATTGCATAAAATGTACCCATCTCTAAGCCCCTCATGTTGGAGAGGATGTGGAGAGGAAGGTAAACGTCTCCATAAATTGTGGCTCTGCCCAAAACTGAAAAACTTTTGGTCAGGAGTTCTAGAAAACATTTCAGAGATCCTAAACACACCTATCCCAAACACCCCAGAAACTTTACTATTTCTTTCACTACCTAAAACGCAAAGTCAGGCACATCTGGCCCTATTGTTAATAATGCTCACAGGAGCTAAGAAATTAAGCCCTAAAAAGAGGAAAACGCAGAACCTACCTACAATTGAAGAATGGCGCTTGCAGGTTAATGAAATTCTCCTTATGGAAAGATATTACTACTCGAGAACTCTCAAACTAGAGGTTCATGAGTCTGTATTAGCATTGGGGCACAATACTATCTAATCTATTATTTTGACACTTTTGCTTATGTCTTCCATAACATCCCCGTTTCATGATGCTGTCCTCCCTCCACCCTCCCCCACCTTTTCTTTTTAATGACACGGTGAGTCAACTGATCATCATCAATTACTGTTGGGAATATCACTCCTGGCCAACAGGAGGAGGCAAAGAGCACCACAGCAAAGCTGTTAAATATCACTCCCCTACCCACAATCCCCCAGTCATTCTCTTTGCCTGTAGTGCAAGGAGGAGGTGAAGTTTAGGTGTCTGATGAGGAGTTTTCTTCTATCAAGATTTTATTATTTTTTTAGCAGTGTAAACTCACTCTGTTCTTTTCTGGGGTCTAGCCTAGTCCACATCAGTCTCTTCAGTAGGGCAGTGGTGGCTTTTGAGAACTTGTGAGGTACAATCCTCGCTGCGTTTTCTCAAGAATCTGCTGCCCTAACTAGAAAACCTGAGTAGGTTTACTCAGTTTTTTTCTCTCTTCACAGGTCCATGTGAGGTGCTGCACCCTTTCAAACTAGGTGAGCTGTCCTCCTGCCGGACAGCACTTTCAGGTAAGTGCCATTTTAATTTTCTTTTGCAAGGAGATTGCTGGCACTTGTTACAGCTAAAAGCTGTCTTATTTAATATGGGACTTTATTAAACCTTCATGTTTGGGTTTTTTTTTAAGCAGTTTGGGCATTGAGACTGTGAAATGATTTATGGTGGCTCAGTGTGTTATAGTAGTTTTTATACTTTTGGTCATGGAGATTACGGTTGTAAGCCGTTTTTTTCCGGCAGTTAGGGCTCTGTATTTAAAAAGGGGATTGTTTCTTCTGTGAGGGACGTCACTCTGTGAGCTGCAGGACAGGTAGGCACCTCAGTAAAGCTACTGAGGTGTATAGGTAGCCTGAGGTCTATTTGATTTGTTGCGCTAACACACATTTCTATTTAAAGACACAGTACACATTTATTTTTTATTTTCAAATAAAGAATTTTTACACTTTATCCTTATTTATTACATAAGATGGATCGTGAGGCTTTTCAAACCATTATCCCAGGCGAAGTTGCTCCTTGTCAGTTATGTTTTGATGCTCAGTTGGAACCCCCAGTTCCTTTTTTGTTCCTCATGCTTTAAGAGAACTTTAAGTTATAGAGATAAAATTTTTGACCATGAGCCACCATTATCCCAGGCAAATACTGTTCAGGTGTCTCCTGTTGCAGATATGCCGCAGCTTTCTCCTCAAGCGGCCCAACTTTTTCAGTCTCCACATACAGTGCCCTGTGTTTCCTCTTGCAATCCTGTAGGATTTTCTCTACAAGACATTGCTTCCCAGGTATCCCTTGCAGTATCTGAGGCTTTGTCAGCTTTCCCCATCTTGCAGGGAAGGCGTAAAAGGACATTTAAGGAAAAAGTAAGGTTTCTGATCAAGTTCTGGCTATCCAGAGTGTCCCTTCCCATAAGCCTGAGGCAGAAGACATGTCGGTAGCATCTGAGGGGAAAATCTCAGATTCAGACAGTGTAATTCCTTCTTCTGATGCTGATGTGGTATCCTTCAGATTTAAGCTAGAACACCGTTGCTTATTACTTAAGGATGTTTTGGCTACTTTGGACGACTCCGACACAACTATCGTAGTCAATCCTAAAAAGTCTAGTAATTTGAACAAATACTTTGATATTTCCGGTTCCTGACCGTGCTGCGGAGATTATTGCTCAAGAATGTGAAAGACCTGGTATTTTCTTTTCTCCATCTCCGATTTTTAAGAAGATGTTTCCTATAGCGGATTCTATTAAGAAGTCCTGGCAGACAGTTCCTAAGGTAGAAGGAGCGATTTCCACTTTGGCCAAGAGGACTACTATTCCCATAGAGGATAGTTGTTCTTTTAAAGATCCAATGGATAAAAAATTGGAGGCTTTACTAAAAAAAGATGTATGTCCACCAGGGTCTACAATGGCAACCTGCGGTGTGTATCACCACTATTACCAGCACTGCGGCTTACTGGTTTGATGCGTTGTCTGAATCTCTTCAGACGGATTCCCCTCTTGATGAGATCCAGGACAAGGATTAAGGCTCTCAAGTTAGCCAATTCCTTGATTACAGATGCTTCCTTACAGGTTATTAAACTGGGAGCCAAAATTTCTGGTCTTGCGGTCCTAGCCCACAGGACCTTGTGGTTTAAGTCCTGGTCTGCCAATGTTTCATTTAAGACTAAGCTCATGGCTATTCCTTACAAGGGTAAGGCCTTGCTTGGACCTGGTTTGGCGGAAATTATCTCAGATATTTCTGGAGGGAAGGGTTGTTTTCTTCCTCAAGATAAAAAGAATAAGCAAAAGTGATGTCAGAGCAATTTTCGTTCCTTTCGTAACTTTAAAGGCAAGTCTTCCTCCCCTTCCTCCAAGCAAGATCAAGCCAAGCCTTCCTGGAAGCCCAACCAGTCCTGGAATAAGGGAAAGCAATCTAAAAAGCCTTCAGCTGATTCCAATTTAGCATGAAGGGTTGGCCCCCGATCCGGAAGCGGATCTTGTAGGGGGCAGACTTTTTTCCCAGGCTTGGATAAGAGATGCACCGGATCCCTGGGCGGTGGACATTGTCTCCCAGGGATACAAAATAGACTTCCAATCTTTTCCTCCCAGAGGCAGGTTTATCCTCTCCAGATTATCTGTAGACCAGATAAAAAGAGAGGCGTTCTTACATTGTGTCAAGGACCTTGTCGCCCTGGGGGTAATAGTTCCAGTTCCCTTTTAGGAAAGGGGTCTGGGATTTTACTCAAATCTGTTCGTAGTTCCCAAAAAGGATGAGACTTTTCAACCAATCCTAGATCTAAAATGTTTAAACAAGTTTCTCAGAGTGCCATCCTTCAAGATGGAGACTATATACGCTCTATGACAACCATAGACCTAAAGGATGAATACCTTCATGTTATCATTCACAGGGACCATCACAAGTTTGAGATTCGCCTTTTTGGACAATCATTTCCAGTTTGTGGCCCTTCCATTCGGCCTTGCCACAGCTTCCAGAATTTTTTTCAAAGGTTCTAGGGGCTCTTTTAGCTGTGCTTCGATCTTGTGGCATTGCAGTGGCACCTTATCTGGACAACATTCTGGGAAGGGGATTTTCTGAGCAGACAGACTTTTCATCCCGGGGAGTGGGAATTTCATTCGGATGTGTTTTCCAGCTTGACCCTCAAGTGGGGGCAGCCAGAGTTGAAACTCATGGCTTCTCGTCAGAATGCCAAACTTCCGAGATACAGCTTGAGGTCAAGAGATCCGCAGGCATTTCTGATCAATGCTCTGGCAGTTCCTTGGAAATTCAGTCTAGCATACCTGTTTCCCTTCGTTCGCTCACCTTCCAAGAGTCATTGCTCGAATTAAGCAGGAGAGGGCGTCTGTAATTCTCATAGCCCCGGCGTGGCCTCGCAGAATTTGGTATGCAGACCTAGTGGAAATGTCATCCTTTCCACCTTGGAGACTTCCTCTGATGAAGGACCTTCTACTTCAGGGTCCCTTCCTTCATCCAAATCTCATTTCTCTGAAGCTGACTGCTTGGAGATTAAACGCTTAGTTTTATCTAAGCATGGATTTTCAGAGTCGGTCATTGAGACCTTGATTCAGGCTCGTAAGCCTGTGACTCGCAGGATTTACCATAAGATCTGGTGTAAATACTTGTATTGGTGTGAATCCAAAGGATACTCTTGGATTAGAATAAGGATTCCTAGGATTTTGTCCTTTCTCTAGGATGGTCCGGAGAAGGGTTTGTCGGCAAGTACTCTAAAGGGTCAGATTTCGGCATTGTCTATTTTGTTACATAAGCGCTTGGCAGATGTGCCAGACGTGCAATCGTTTTGTCAGGCCTTGGTTAGAATTCGACCTGTGTTTAAACCTGTTACTCCTCCATGGAGTCTTAACCTTGTTCTTAAAGTTTTACAACAGGCTCTGTTTAAACCTATGCATTCTTTAGATATTAAGATGTTATCTTGGAAAGTTTTTTTCTCTTGTTAAGTGTGTTCAGTCCACGGGTCATCCATTACTTATGGGATATATTCTCCTTCCCAACAGGAAGTTGCAAGAGGATCACCCAAGCAGAGCTGCTATATAGCTCCACCCCTCACATGTCATATCCAGTCATTCTCTTGCAACCCTCAACTAAGAAGGAGGTCGCGAGAGGAGTTGGAGTTTTTACTTAATTATTCTTCAATCAAAAGTTTGTTATTTTAAATGGCACCGGAGTGTGCTGTTTTTTCTATCTCAGGCAGTATTTGGAAGAAGAATCTGCCTGCGTTTTCTATGATCTTAGCAGGCGTAACTAAGATCCACTGGCTGTTCTCGACATTCTGAGGAGTGGGGTAACTTCAGAAAATGGGAATAGCATGCGGGGTCCCCCGCAAATGAGGTATGTGCAGTACAATATTTTCTGGGAATGGAATTGACTAAGAAAACACTGCTGTTACCCATATGATGTAAGTACAGCCTTAAATGCAGTAGTAGCGACTGGTATCAGGCTGATAAATGTATGCACAGTCGAGTTATTTTCTAGGGACTAGAATTTGACTGAGAAAATACTGTTAATACTGAAATAATGCTTAAGCCTTATCTGCAGTGGAAGCGACTGGTAGCAGGCTTAGTGATAACTTTGCATGACATTAACAAAGTTTGTTTTTAAAACGTTTACTGGCATGTTATTCGTTTTGTGAGGTACTTTGGTGATAAATCCTTTTGGGCATGTTTTTTTCCACATGGCTAACGTATTTTTCTGCATAGAAACCATTGTATCAGGTCTCCCACTGTTGTAATATGAGTGGGAGGGGCCTTTTTTTAGCGCCTTGTTGCACAGTTAAAATTCTAGCACAGTCTTCCTGCTTTTTCCTCCTTGATCCAGGACGTCTCTAGAGAGCTCAGGGGTCTTCAAAATTCGTTTTTGAGGGAGGTAATCGGTCACAGCAGACCTGTGACAGTGTGTTTGACTGTGATAAAAGCGTTAAATCTAAATTTGATATCCGTTTTTGGGTATTGAGGGGTTAATCATCCTTTTTCTAATGGGTGCAATCCTCTGCTAATTAATACGTTTACCGTTAAGAATTGTTGACTATAACTGAATTAGTTCTTTGTTATTCAACTGTGTTTTTAAAAGCGCTGCAGCGTTTTTTATATTGCTTGTAAACTTATTGAAAGTAATTTCCAAGCTTGCTAGCTTCATTGCTAGTCTGTTTAAACATGTCTGATACAGAGGAATCTGCTTGTTTATTATGTTCAAAAGCCGATGTGGAGCCCAATAGAAATATGTGTACCAATTGTATTGATATTACTTTAAATAAAAGTCAATCTGTACCGATAAAGAAATTATCACCAGACAACGAGGGGGAAGTTATGCCGTCTAACTCTCCTCACGTGTCAGTACCTTCGTCTCCCGCTCGGGAGGTGCGTGATATTGAGGCGCCAAGTACATCAAGGCCCTTACAAATCACTTTACATGATATGGCTAATGTTATGAAAGAAGTATTATACAATATGCCCGAGTTAAGAGGCAAGCGCGACAGCTCTGGGTTAAGGACAGAGCGCGTCGATGACACGAGAGCCATGTCTGATACTGCGTCACAATTTGCAGAACATGAGGACGGAGAGCTTCATTCTGTGGGTGACGGTTCTGATTCGGGGAGACCGGATTCAGAAATTTCAAATTTTAAATTTAAGCTTGAGAACCTCCGCGTGTTGCTAGGGGAGGTGTTAGCGGCTCTGAATGATTGTGACACGGTGGCAATCCCAGAGAAATTATGTAGGCTGGATAAATACTATGCGGTACCGGTGTGTACTGACGTTTTTCCTATACCAAAAAGGCTTACAGAGATTATTAGCAAGGAGTGGGATAGACCCGGTGTGCCTTTTTCCCCTCCTCCGATATTTAGAAAAATGTTCCCTATAGACGCCACCACACGACTTATGGCAGACGGTCCCTAAGGTGGAGGGAGCAGTTTCTACTTTAGCCAAGCGTACCACCATCCCGGTGGAGGATAGCTGTGCTTTCTCAAATCCAATGGATAAAAAAATTAGAGGGTTACCTTAAGAAAATGTTTGTTCAATAAGGTTTTATATTACAGCCTCTTGCATGCATTGCGCCTGTCACTGCTGCAGCGGCATTCTGGTTTGAGTCTCTGGAAGAGGCGATTCGCACAGCGCCATTGGATGAGTCTTTGAGCAAGCTTAGAACCCTTAAGCTGGCTAATGCGTTTGTTTCGGATGCCGTAGTGCATTTAACCAAACTTACGGCTAAGAATTCCGGATTCGCCATACAGGCGCGCAGAGCGTTATGGCTCAAATCCTGGTCAGCAGATGTAACTTCTAAGTCTAAACTACTGAACATTCCTTTCAAAGGGCAGACCTTATTCGGGCCCGGCTTGAAGGAAATTATTGCTGACATTACTGGAGGTAAGGGCCACACCCTTCCTCAGGACAGGGCCAAATCAAAGGCCAAACAGTCTAATTTTCGTGCCTTTCGTAATTTCAAGGCAGGAGCAGCATCAACTTCCTCCGCTCCAAAACAGGAAGGAACTACTGCTCGTTACAGACAGGGTTGGAAAGGCAACCAGTCATGGAACAAGGGCAAGCAGGCCAGAAAGCCTACTTCCGCCTCTAAGACAGCATGAAGACAGGGCCCCCTTTCCGGAGACGGATCTAGTGGGGGGCAGACTTTCTCTCTTCGCCCAGGCTTGGGCAAGAGATGTACAGGATCCCTGGACGTTGGAGATTATATCTCAGGAATACCTTCTGGATTTCAAAACTTCTCCTCCACAAGGGAGGTTTCATCTGTCAAGGTTATCAACAAACCTAGTAAAGAAAGAGGCATTTCTACAATGTGTACAAGACCTCTTAGTGATGGGAGTGATCCACCCAGTTCCGCGATTGGAACAAGGGCAAGGGTTTTACTCAAATCTGTTTGTGGTTCCCAAGAAAGAGGGAACCTTCAGACCAATCTTAGACTTAAAAATCTTAAACAAATTCCTAAGGGTTCCATCGTTCAAGATGGAAACCATTCGGACCATCCTACCCATGATCCAAGAGGGTCAATATATGACCACAGTGGACTTAAAGGATGCCTACCTTCACATACCGATTCACAAACATCATTATCGGTACCTAAGGTTTGCCTTTCTAGACAGGCATTACCAGTTTGTAGCTCTTCCCTTCGGGTTAGCTACGGCCCCGAGAATTTTTACAAAGGTTCTGGGCTCACTTCTGGCGGTACTAAGGCCACGAGGCATAGCGGTGGCTCCGTACCTAGACGACATTCTGATACAAGCGTCAAGTTTTCAAAATGCAAAGTCTCATACAGAGATAGTTCTAGCATTTCTGAGGTCGCATGGGTGGAAAGTGAACGTGGAAAAGAGTTCTCTGTTATCACTCACAAGGGTTCCTTTTCTAGGGACTCTTATAGATTCTGTAGAGATGAAGATTTACCTGACGGAGTCCAGGTTATCAAAGATTCTCAATGCTTGCCGTGTCCTTCACTCCATTCCAAGCCCATCAGTAGCTCAGTGCATGGAAGTAATCGGCTTAATGGTCGCGGCAATGGACATAGTACCATTTGCGCGCCTGCATCTCAGACCTCTGCAACTATGCATGCTAAGTCAGTGGAACAGGGATTACTCAGATCTGTCCCCTTTGCTAAATCTGGACCAGGAGACCAGAGATTCTCTTCTCTGGTGGTTGTCACGGGTTCATCTGTCCGAAGGAATGACCTTTCGCAGGCCAGATTGGACGATTGTAACAACAGATGCCAGCCTACTAGGCTGGGGCGCAGTCTGGAACTCCCTAAAGGCTCAGGGATCGTGGACTCAGGAGGAGAAACTCCTCCCAATAAACATTCTAGAATTAAGAGCAATATTTAATGCTCTTCTAGCTTGGCCTCAGTTAGCAACACTGAGGTTCATAAGATTTCAGTCGGACAACATCACGACTGTGGCTTACATCAATCATCAAGGGGGAACCAGGAGTTCCCTAGCGATGGTGGAAGTCTCGAAGATAATTCGCTGGGCAGAGTCTCACTCTTGCCACCTGTCAGCGATCTACATCCCAGGCGTGGAGAACTGGGAGGCAGATTTTCTAAGTCGCCAGACTTTTCATCCGGGGGAGTGTGAACTTCACCCGGAGGTATTTGCTCAACTGATTCGTCGTTGGGGCAAACCGGACCTGGATCTCATGGCATCTCGCCAGAACGCCAAGCTTCCTTGTTACGGATCCAGGTCCAGGGACCCGGGATTGGTGCTGGTAGATGCACTAGCAGCCCCTTGGGTTTTCAACATAGCTTATGTGTTTCCACCTTTTCCGTTGCTACCTCGACTGATTGCCAGGATCAAACAGGAGAGAGCATCGGTGATTCTGATAGCGCCTGCGTGGCCACGCAGGACCTGGTATGCAGACCTAGTGGACATGTCGTCCTGTCCACCATGGTCTCTACCCCTGAGGCAGGACCTTCTAATTCAGGGTCCTTTCAACCATCCAAACCTAATTTCTCTGAGGCTGACTGCTTGGAAATTGAACGCTTGATTCTATCAAAGCGTGGGTTTTCGGATTCGGTTATTGATACATTAATACAGGCTCGGAAACCTGTTACCAGAAAAATTTACCATAAGATATGGCGTAAATATTTATATTGGTGTGAATCCAAGAGTTACTCATGGAGTAAGGTTAGGATTCCTAGGATATTGGCTTTTCTACAGGAGGGTTTAGAAAAGGGTTTATCCGCTAGTTCGCTAAAGAGACAGATTTCTGCTCTGTCTATTCTTTTACACAAACGTCTGGCAGAGAATCCAGACGTCCAGGCTTTTTGTCAGGCTTTGGCTAGGATTAAGCCTGTGTTTAAAGCTGTTGCTCCTCCGTGGAGCTTAAACTTGGTTCTTAAAGTTCTTCAGGGTGTTCCGTTTGAACCCCTTCATTCCATTGATATTAAACTTTTATCTTGGAAAGTTCTGTTTTTGATGGCTATTTCCTCGGCTCGAAGAGTCTCTGAGTTATCTGCCTTACATTTTGATTCCCCTTCTCTGATCTTTCATTCAGACAAGGTAGTCCTGCGTACTAAACCTGGGTTTTTACCTAAGGTTGTTTCTAACAGGAATATCAATCAAGAGATTGTTGTTCCATCATTATGTCCTAATCCTTCTTCAAAGAAGGAACGTCTTTTGCATAATCTAGACGTGGTCCGTGCCCTGAAGTTCTACTTACAGGCAACTAAAGATTTTCGGCAAACTTCTTCTCTGTTTGTCGTTTACTCTAGACAGAGGAGAGGTCAAAAGGCTTCGGCTACCTCTCTCTCTTTTTGGCTTTGTAGCATAATACGTTTAGCCTATGAGACTGCTGGACAGCAGCCTCCTGAACGAATTACAGCTCATTCCACTAGAGCTGTGGCTTCCACTTGGGCCTTTAAGAATGAGGCCTCTGTTGAACAGATTTGCAAGGCTGCAACTTGGTCTTCACTTCATACTTTTTCCAAATTTTACAAATTTGATACTTTTGCTTCTTCGGAAGCTGTTTTTGGGAGAAAGGTTCTACAGGCAGTGGTTCCTTCTGTTTAAAGTTTCTGCCTTGTCCCTCCCATCATCCGTGTACTTTAGCTTTGGTATTGGTATCCCATAAGTAATGGATGACCCGTGGACTGAACACACTTAACAAGAGAAAACATAATTTATGCTTACCTGATAAATTTATTTCTCTTGTAGTGTGTTCAGTCCACGGCCCGCCCTGTCTTTTTTGAGGCAGGTTCTAAATTTTAAATTATAACTCCAGTCACCACTGCACCCTATAGTTTCTCCTTTTTCGTCTTGTTTCGGTCGAATGACTGGATATGACATGTGAGGGGAGGAGCTATATAGCAGCTCTGCTTGGGTGATCCTCTTGCAACTTCCTGTTGGGAAGGAGAATATATCCCATAAGTAATGGATGACCCGTGGACTGAACACACTACAAGAGAAATAAATTTATCAGGTAAGCATAAATTATGTTTTTTTTTCTTGTTGTCATTTCCTCTGCTCTGAGAGTTTCTGAACTCTCTGCTTTACAGTGTGATTCCCCTTATCTTATATTTCACTCTGATAAGTTGCTTCTGCATATTAAGTTTGGTTTCCTGCCAAAAGAATATTAATCGGGAAATCGTTGTACCTTATTTGTGTCCTAATCCTTCTTCTCACAAAGAACGCTTGTTGCATAATTTGGATGATGTGCGAGCGCTAAAATTTTATTTGCAGGCAACGTCAGTTTTGTGCATTGTTTGTTTGTTTTTCTGGAAAACGCAAGGGTCAGAAAGCTACGGCTACTTCACTTTCCTTTTGGCTGAAGTGCGTTATTTGCTTGGCATATGAGACTGCATATGAGACAGCAACCTCCTGAGAAAATCGCAGCTCATTCCACAAGGGCTGTTTCTTCTTCCTGGGCCTTCTAAAATTAAGCTTCTGTGGAACAGATTTGCAAGGCTGCAACTTGGTCATCTTTGCAAGGCTGCAACTTGGTCATCTTTGCACACTTTTTCCAAATTCTATAAATTCAATACTTTTGCCTCGGCTGAGGCTTCTTTTGGGAGAAAGGTTGTTCAAGCAGTGATGCCTTCTGTTTAGGTTCCTGTCTTGTCCCTCCCTTATCTGTCCAGTAATTGATGATGATCTGTGGACTCACCGTGTCATTAGAAAGAAAATTAAATTTATGCTTACCTGATAAATGTATTTATTTCTTGACACAGTGAGTCCACGGCCCGCCCTGTATTCGGACAGTTTCTTTTTATATAAACCTCTGCACCTTGTGTTACTTCCTTTCTCTCCTTTCCCTTTGGTCGAATGACTTGGGGATTGTGGGTAGGGGAGTGATATTTAAAAGCTTTGCTGTGGTGCTCTTTGCTGCCTCCTGCTGGCCAGGAGTGACAACAGTAATTTATGATGATCCGTAGACTCACCGTGTCAAGAAATAAATAAATAAATTTATCAGGTAAGCATAAATTTCATCTTTCTTTCTTTCTTTCTTTCTTTCTTTCTTTCTTTCTTTCTTTCTTTCTTTCTTTCCTCCTGCCTGGCCTTGTCCCCCTCTCTCAACCCCCTTCCTCATACTGTTCCTTCCCCTCCCCCCCCCTTCTATACATTTACTAATAATCCTTATAACTACCTTTCTCACCTTGCTTAATTCTTAAATCATGCTCACTCCAAAGGTATTAAAGAAAAATGAAAAACCTTTTACATTACAGCTCACGTCCTAAGAATTTGCTATCAATGGAATCTTACGAACTATGGTAAAAACGTCTGATGGATGGGAATATATATATACTTTATTCTTTGCCACTAGAGTTCCCTTTAATATCAGGTCCTTATATTTATTTCAGAGTACTACGTCCAGGACTCTATCTCTCTTCTCTTCCAAGTATTACTTATATATGTCTCTTACTGAGGTATCAAAACTATATTGTGACTAGTTTTAATCAAACTTAAAAGTGTTACTTTTTATTTCTCAAAATCCCTATCATATATACCCCTCGCTGTTTAGCAGTGACTAAGGTCTGTATTTTGCTATTATTATCTAGTCACTCGGCCTATGCTTTCTGTTATTATTACTATATATATATATATATATATATATATATATATATATTTAAATAGGGAGAAGAGTGGCAATAGGTATAATATAATAATATATTAATAATATATATAATAATATATTTCAGTCATTCAGTTAGCACAGCAGTGCTCTTTAAATTTACCAACAAGTTTCCTTTTGATACCAATTCAGTGTGTGCCTATCATGATAATACCCCAGTACTATCTTATATATTCCACTCTTTCAAAATATGTTTTCCACACTCTGTGGAGCTCTGTCTTGCTGCTATTATCTAGTTGCTCCAATCAATCTTTCTATAGGTATTTCAGCCATGTATGCATTTAAGTAAGGGGAGTAAAAACAAATAAAAACAGAGAAGGAAACATCCCAAGCAAACAGCTACAATACTTCAGCAGTTCAGTCTTCACAATAGTTCTGTTTTAAACTTTACAAGTAATATTTCTGTTAGTAACAGTTCAGGACACCCGTCTCAGCGTGTTGGGCTCAAGGATCTTATTTCTCCTATATTAAATCAAGCAGTTCATATAGCTCAAGAAAGTGTTCTCTTTGTTCTCTTGCCTTGATACCAATTATGCAGAAGCTGTTATGCTTATTTTAGTCTTTTAATAGACCATGTATATTCCCAAGCTTTTTCCTGATCCTACTGTCCTGTGATGTTTTCTAATTTCCCCCAGGGATTATCCCTTAAAGGAGCCAGCAGTATCTATTATTTCCCCATATATTTCGGATGTTCCACATAGGTTCCTATTGCATTGTTATATAGGATTTAACATAGTTTTAATTATGTCTGTCCAGTCATGGGTATAGTGGCGTTTTAATGTATTTAATCCAACTCCTTTCTGGGTCCTACTTATACAATTAGAAGGAACAGGGGGAAGAAGGGACAAAAAGTGGGAAGTGGTAGCACTCATGACTGTTAAGTTTGTATCCTACTGTAATTAAACAGTTAATACATTCTGTGTTACTTAAGGTATAAAAATTATATTTACTTTATTATATATACATTAAAAGTGATTAACATCACTTATCTCCTGTTATGGGAGATATCACACAAGATAGATTCAAGATAAAATAATATAATACACAACAGCGCTCATGTGGGTGTACAAAAGCTCTGGGGTAAAAGCCTCCCTGTATTCCTGGCCGTAGCGGGATACACGGCTTCAGGTGACAGAGGCGCACCCCCCCAGCGCTTTCAATGTACACTACCCAATATGAGCTAAATTAAAGTTAAAACCAAAGTTCTATCACAAAAGTTCTATCACAAATGCATTTTGGCCGCAAGGCCTTTCTCAATGTGTCTCAATTAATCAGACTGGCAAACCGAGTGTTACAAGCGGCTGCTTTAAAAGCCTGTCCCATGTCTATGCTTAGCCAATCAGATGCAACCCTCTGACAACACCCTCCGGTCAGCCAATAATCACAGCGGTGTGTAACCGCTCCTTCCTTTACTATGTGGCAAGTTTCTATTGGGGCGCCGATCCAGATGACGTCACCAGTACGTACACGCCCCTTCTATTGGCGCTGCCTATTCTTACATGTTATGTAGAATAATCGTAATTGGGCATTACACCGCTGTCATTCGCCTACAAAATCTATAGCGCTCCAAGTTTTTGTATAAATATATGATGGGTTCTGGGCCCTACTTATAGCAGGCTATCCTTATTTATCCTCAGGAAAATACACCCAGCTATCCCCTGCTCGCTTTTTTTTTTACAAGTTATACTTTGTTTTGAATATGTACTCCAGCCTCAGCTGGATTATTTACACAGTTCATGAAGCCTTTATGGTAACTGCTGTTTATTACGTTTATCTGGCGACTTTTCCTTAATCCAGGCTAATTTGGGGCGTAAACTATGTTATGCTGCTAGTTTAGCAAGGTTTGGTGTAAATATATGATGGGTTCTGGGCCCTACTTATAGCAGGCTATCCTTATTTATCCTCAGGAAAATACACCCAGCTATCCCTTTGCTCGCTTTTTTCCAGCCTACACTTTGTTTTGCATATGTGTTCCACCCTCAGCAGGATTATTTACACAGTTCATATGCCTTAGGTACTTATCTTATTTTCTTTATAGTATTCAGTCCCTTCGTCTGTACCCTCTGGATTTCCTCCAGCAATGGCCCTGCACTGCTTCTCTTTTTTTTTCCACCTTGTCTTGACGGGGGGGGGTTCTAACAGGTTTGGTACTTGTCCAGACGGTTAATCGCTGTATTACCAGATCTGTGTGCGGCCGTGAGACACTGAGCTTCCCAATGAGAGGCTTGTTATCCGGTGTTCTTAGCGTTATCCAGTGAGTGACTCACTTTCAATATTCTCGCTCTATTGCGGCCAGGTTTTCCGATGTTTGATGTCTGCTTGATGTTGAGTCTCAGTGGTAACTTGGGAGTGCAGGTGACTTTTGCTTCGGACAATCCTCACACCATCCGCTCACGTATCCGCCCCCACCAGAAGCTTCATGCATGCATATATATATATATATATATATATATATATAGTCAGTTGAAAGGGTGTTTCTATCAGCGCTTCCAGGAGACGATCCACATGGGCAGGAGTAACGGAAAAGGATATAGCTCCAATAAGTTAGATGGTTTGGACACCACATATAAAAAGCGTAATTAGCTCACCTGTTGAATCACAGGGTCCGGTTTTAGGGTCCTGCCCATGCACATGTGGATCGTCTCCTGGAAGCGCTGATAGAAACATCCTTTCAACTTACCACAATCAGTTCATCTCTCTCCGGAGGAAGTGGGATACCCCTATCAGCAGCATTCATCAGACCAAAAACTAGTGCCTTTTCAACTCTCTCCACAATCTCTGGCGCAACAACCTACAAAACACAGCTAGATATATATAACGTGAATAATCTCTCAGTTGTTGTTGTTTTGTAACTGATTCTATGCAACCTATTTGTTGTTATTCTTTTACATCAATAAAGCTTTTGAAAAAACAAAAAATAACCTTGTTTACTAATCAGCTGATTATTTCACCTGTGCTCTAGTTCAGATATCCTCAAAATCTGGCCTTTTAGGGAGGCTTGAGGACGGTTTAAAAACCAGTGTTCTAGAGCTTCTCTCTGACCTGGGCAATATTTTTTTTTATTCAGATTAGGGGTAGACCGATTATCAGTGCGACCGATTATCAGCGCGGCCGATTATTAGGGTCGATATTTGGAATTTCTGAAATAATCTGTAACGGCCAGAAACGTACCGATATAGAGCAAATCAAAATAAATTAAGCTCTGTGTACTTCAGGGAAGCTATGTAGTTTTAAGTGACACAAATCATCTATAGCGCATATAAGCTGGACATAGCATCTAATAATAATAAATAGCACTGATAATAGAGTCCAAGCCCAGGTGTTCCTGGAAGCTCAGTTACTAACTACCATATCCCCAATGGCAGGCCTGTAGATGGGCTTGCATAAACAAACATATATGATTTGTGAAATGGAAAATGTGATCTTTAAGTGGCACTTAAAGCTACATAGTTTCCCTGAAGTACACAGAGCAAAATTACTTTTGATTTGCTCATAGGGGTCAGCAATACATACAATCTGCTTGCTTATTGCTGTCAGAAATAGAACATTATTTGTTGCATTCTGATACATTTTACACATTTGCAAAACATTTTACTAAAGCTGCTATATTTGACTATTTTTTAAATTTAAATATTTTATTTTCCCCTTTTATGGGCATAGAAAAAAACATAAAAAAAGATAGTTCAGGCACATCAATTAAATGTCCACAACAACAAACCTCGAGTAGAAAGCTATGCAGTATAGGAGACTAGTATCAATTTTCTCTAGCAGTGGATAGCAATGCTCTGACCATTAGGTGGCGCTGTTACACATGTATAAAACTGCTCATAAGTGACATAATAAAGAAACTTGCAGGCCCATTTATCAAGCTCCGTATGGAGCTTGAAGGGCCGTGTTTCTGGCGAGTCTTCAGACTCGCCAGAAACACAACTTATGAAGCAGCGGTCAAAAGACCGCTGCTCCATAACCCTGTCCGCCTGCTCTGAACAGGCGGACAGGAATCGCCAGACATCAACCCGATCGAATACGATCGGGTTGATTGACAGCTCCCTGCTGGCGGCCGATTGGCCGCGAGTCAGCAGGGGGCGGCGTTGCACCAGCAGCTCTTGTGAGCTGCTGGTGCAATGTTAAATGCGGAGAGCGTATTGCTCTCCGCATTTAGCGAGGTCTTGCGGACCTGATCCGCAGTGTCGGATCAGGTCCGCAAGACCTTTGATAAATGGGCCTGATATAGTTCACTCCTCAGTACCAGGGAAGTTATTTGCAATCCAGTAAACATGAGCATTTTTCAAATTAAAACAAATAATTAAATCTAACACTGATATTCCAGCATGTCCTTTCTTTCCCTTCTCAAGAGGCTGTATATATTTTTTTACTTGTACCCTTATCTGGAAAGTGTACCAATTGAGCGTGTTTTTAGTGAAGTGGCAGCAATATATGAAAAAAACAGCAGTTTAACAGGAGAACATGCTGAAATGTTATGCTTTCTGCACTATAATATTTTTCTACTTAAAGGGACAGTCTAGTCCAAAACAAACTTTCATTATTCAGATAGGGCATGTAATTTTAAACAATTTTCAAATTTACATCTATCACCAATTTTGCTTTGTTCTCTTGGTATTCTTAGTTGAAAGCTAAACCTAGGAGGTTCATATGCTAATTTCTAAGCTCTTGAAGGCCGCCTCTCATCTCAGGGCATTTTGACAGTTTTCACCACTAGAGGGTGTTATTTCATGTGTTTCATATAGATAACACTGTGCTCATGCACGTGGAGTTCCTAAGAGCCAGCACTGATTGGCTAAAATGCAAGTCTGTCAAAAGAACTGAAATAAGAGGCAGTTTGCAGAGGCTTAAAACAAGATAATCACAGAGGTAAAAAAAAGTATTAATATAACTGTGTTGGTTATGCCAAACTAGGGAATGGGTAATAAAGGGATTATCTACCTTTTAAAACAATAAATATTCTGGTGTAGACTGTCACTTTAACTGGAAGTATTAAAGAAATCGTGTAGAGTATAGCTTTGCAGTAGTGACTTAAATTTAATTTTATGTGCAGTTTAAAAGGTATTTACGCCATTTTTCTATGTTTTGGGAAGCCATTTAAGTTGATTTTCAAGCACTTTATTTTTCCCAGTTGTTTACTTTTAAAGTTTAAAATTTTAATAAGCATGTTCAGTTTATACCAGATTTGTGTAAAAATTGTGTTGATTTTTCAAAACTTTAAATGTACAGAATATGTTATCGGTTATCAGCCTGAAAAACGATATCGGTCTATCCCTAATTCAGATAGAGCATGCGATTTTAAACAACTTTCTAATTTACTTCTATTATTTTTTTTCTATGCTCTCCTGTTATTTTGTGTTGAAAAGCATGGATGTAAGCTCAGGAAGCGTTTTGCAGTTATTCATTTACAAGAGCATTAGATGGCAGCACTATTTCTTACCATGTAGTGCTCCAGTCACCTACCTAGGTATCTCTTTAACAAAGCATATCACGGACAACAAGATTTAAAATCTTAGGGTAAGCTTAGCTATAGAGGTTTGCGATCTATCAGACAATCTAAGATTTGGATAGCTTCTACCTCTATCTAGAATACGGACTACTTCAATCTTCCTGGAAGTCCGGCCCTTCCTAGTCCAAAAATAATCAGTCCAAGAAGTCTACCGTAGCCTCACAACACTGCATGAAGATGCAGCCCCTATGCAAGCTCAGTCTCTGGTGGGAGGGTGTCATGATACACTCTTGAGGAGTAGTTAATACATGGAATGGCCACCCAGCAGAGAGAGATCTGCAGTTCATTGGACAACCTTCTGGTTAAGGCTAACTTCATCTGCCTGTGTTTCATACAGATAGTACTACTGTTGCTTCTGAGTCAAGTTTAGAAGTAAATCTTCCAAAAAACTCTTCAACTCCTCAGACCTGTGTATCTTTTCTGGGGTTCATAAGCATAAGGTCTGTCCTTGACAGATCAGCACAGACAGAAGCTTCATCAGGTCTGTCCCCTCCTGCAACAGAATTTTCTTCCTTCTGTAGTTTAGTGCATGGAAGTTGTGGCTCTCGTGGCTGCAGTTCCCTTTGACAGATTTTATCTTTGGTCTTTCCAATTGCAGATGCTGCATCAACATAATGCATTCCTCTTAGATGATCCTGTTAGTTTGTGGAAGAGTATCCATTTCTTTGTTCAGGGGGCCTCCTTTATCAGACAGCGTGGGTAGTAATTTCCACAGATGCCAGTCTCTTAGGGTGTAATCAGGGGTCTCAAAGCAGGAAACTTGATCTTCTCAGGAGACAAGATTATTTTGTGTGGTTACAGTTAGTGTCACAGCAGTGGCTTTTGTCAATCATCAGGGAGGAACTCTCAGCTCCTTAGAGATGAGGGAAATGTTCCACATCTTCAGCTGGGTAGAATGCGATCATTGCATGATTTCTGCCATCCACATTATGGGTGTGAGCAATTGGGAGGCAAACTTTTTCAGTCGCCTTTCTCTTCATCCAGGGGAATGTTTTTTGAATCAGGACATCTTTAGACCAGATTATGAGGACTGCTTTTGGCAGGAAGTTATGCGTGCTATAGTGCCTAATTAGTAACATTCTTCACTATTTGTGTATAGATTCTCACACATGATGACTTGTGGACTCTTTTCATCTGATTAAAGAAAACATAATTTATGCTCACCTGATAAATTCATTTATTTCATGTAATTGGCAAGAGTCCATGAGCTAGTGACGTATGGGATATACAATCCTACAGGAGGGGCAAAGTTCCCCAAACCTCAAAATGCCTATAATACACCTCCCACCACACCCACGATTCAGTTTTACAAACTTTGCCTCCTATGGAGGTGGTGAAGTTTGTGCTTGATTTTTATTTTTATTTTTTTTCCTTCTATGATAAGCGCTTCTCAGTATTCTGAAGCCCAGTTCCTCTCAGAGTACAGTGTTTGTCAGAGGGATGTGAAGAGAGTATCGTCTATTGATTTTTATGGTTTCTCTCGCGGGAAATCTTTTCAAGGGTTCTCTGTTATCGGTCGTAGGGATTCATCTCCTACCTCCCTTTTCAAATCGACGATATACTCTTATACTATTACCTCTGCTGATAGTTTTCAGTACTGGTTTGGCTATCTGCTATATGTGGATTGGTGTCTTTCGGTAAGTATGTATCATTATTTAAGACACTCTCAGCTATGGTTGGCGCTTTATGTATTTATATAAAGTTCTAAATATATGTGTTTACTTATATTTGCCATGAGTCAGGTCTATGTATATTTCCCTTTGCAGTCTAGCAGTTTCAGTATGGGAATCATGTTTTAGGAAGTAATTTTTTTAAGATTTTCTTACCTGGGGTTTAGTCTTTTTTCCAATTTGACTTGTTTCTTTAAAATTTGTGGGCAAATTTAGGCTTGCGAGGGCGCAAAATGCTGTTATTTATTGCGTAATTTTTGGCGCGAATGTGCGTCTATGATGACACAAGTTCCTCATTTCCTGCATCTAAGTTGATGCCAGGTTGTTTGGCGCGAAGTTGCATCTGTTATGACGCGAGTTGTCATTTCCGGATGTTTGTTGGCGCCAAAAAAAATGTATACTTCCTTTTGCATTGTGCGTCATATTTGGCGCCCAAAAAAAAAGTTTTATTTTACCCCACTTCCTATATGCTTCTTGCCTTCTTTATGCTTAGAGGGCTATGCTATTTGCTTTTTTGCCTAATTTAGCATTTGCATTTTTTCCCATTCCTGAAACTGCTATATGAGAAAATAAGATATTTTTTTGTTTAAATGTTATTTCTCTTGTAAGATGTATCGAGTCCACGGATTCATCCTTACTTGTGGGATATTCTCCTCCCCTACAGGAAGTGGCAAAGAGCACACACAGCAGAGCTGTCTATATAGCTCCTCCCTTAGCTCCAGTCATTGTCTTTGCCTACTCTAAGTACTAGGAAGGGTAGAGTGATTGTGGTGACAAAAATGTTAGTTTTTTATTTCTCAAGCAAAAGTTTGTCATTTTAAATGGTACCGGTGTGTACTATTTACTCTCTGGAAGAAAAGGGATGAAGATTTCTGCAAGGAGGATAATGATCTTAGCACTTTGTAACTAAGATCCACTGCTTTTCTCACAAGGGCTGAAGAGTACAGGAAAACTTCAGTTGGGGGAACGGTTTGCATGCTAAGCTGCATATGAGGTATGTTCAGTCTATATTTCTCCAACATAGGTGTGTCCGGTCCACGGCGTCATCCTTACTTGTGGGATATTCTCTTCCCCAACAGGAAATGGCAAAGAGCCCAGCAAAGCTGGTCACATGATCCCTCCTAGGCTCCGCCTTCCCCAGTCATTCTCTTTGCCGTTGTACAGGCAACATCTCCACGGAGATGGCTTAGAGTTTTTTAGTGTTTAACTGTAGTTTTTATTATTCAATCAAGAGTTTGTTATTTTAAAATAGTGCTGGTATGTACTATTTACTCTGAAACAGAAAAGAGATGAAGATTTCTGTTTGTAAGAGGAAAATGATTTTAGCAACCGTTACTAAAATCGATGGCTGTTTCCACACAGGACTGTTGAGAGGAATTAACTTCAGTTGGGGGAAACAGTGAGCAGACTTTTGCTGCTTGAGGTATGACACATTTCTAACAAGACGATGTAATGCTGGAAGCTGTCATTTTCCCTATGGGATCCGGTAAGCCATTTTTATTACATAAAGAAAAAAAGGGCTTCACAAGGGTTTTTAAGACTGTAGACATTTTCTGGGCTAAAACGATTGATATATAAGCATATTTTATACTTCATAGCTTTGAGGAATTATTTTATTCTTGGGAATTATGTAAAATAACCGGCAGGCACTGTATTGGACACCTTATTCTCTAGGGGCTTTCCCTAATCATAGGCAGAGCCTCATTTTCGCGCCTCTATTGCGCACTTGTTTTTGGGAAGCATGACATGCAGATGCATGTGTGAGGAGCTCTGATACATAGAAAAGACTTTCTGAAGGCGTCATTTGGTATCGTATTCCCCTTTGGGCTTGGTTGGGTCTCAGCAAAGCAGATACCAGGGACTGTAAAGGGGTTAAATATAAAAACGGCTCCGGTTCCGTTATTTTAAGGGTTAAAGCTTTCAAATTTGGTGTGCAATACTTTTAAGGCCTTAAGACACTGTGGTGAAATTTTGGTGAATTTTGAACAATTCCTTCATACTTTTTCACATTTGCAGTAATAAAGTGTGTTCAGTTTAAAATTTAAAGTGACAGTAACGGTTTTATTTTAAAACGTTTTTTGTACTTTGTTATCAAGTTTATGCCTGTTTAACATGTCTGAACTACCAGATAGACTGTGTTCTGTATGTGGGGAAGCCAAGGTTCCTTCTCATTTAAATAGATGTGATTTATGTGACACAAAATTTAGAGAAAATGATGCCCAAGATGATTCCTCAAGTGAGGGGAGTAAGCATGGTACTGCATCATCCCCTCCTTCGTCTACACCAGTCTTGCCCACACAGGAGGCCCCTAGTACATCTAGTGCGCCAATACTCCTTACTATGCAACAATTAACGGCTGTAATGGATAATTCTATCAAAAACATTTTAGCCAAAATGCCCACTTATCAGCGAAAGCGCGACTGCTCTGTTTTAGAAAATACTGAAGAGCATGAGGACGCTGATGATATTGTTTCTGAAGTGCCCCTACACCAGTCTGAGGGGGCCAGGGAGGTTTTGTCTGAGGGAGAAATTTCAGATTCAGGGAAAATTTCTCAACAAGCTGAACCTGATGTGATTACATTTAAATTTAAATTGGAACATCTCCGCGCCCTGCTTAAGGAGGTGTTATCTACTCTGGATGATTGTGAGAATTTGGTCATTCCAGAGAAATTATGTAAAATGGACAAGTTCCTAGAGGTCCCGGGGCCCCCCGAAGCTTTTCCTATACCCAAGCGGGTGGCGGACATTGTAAATAAAGAATGGGAAAGGCCCGGCATACCTTTCGTCCCTCCCCCTATATTTAAGAAATTGTTTCCTATGGTCGACCCCAGAAAGGACTTATGGCAGACAGTCCCCAAGGTCGAGGGGGCGGTTTCTACTCTAAACAAACGCACCACTATACCCATAGAAGATAGTTGTGCTTTCAAAGATCCTATGGATAAAAAATTAGAGGGTTTGCTTAAAAAGATGTTTGTTCAGCAAGGTTACCTTCTACAACCAATTTCATGCATTGTTCCTGTCACTACAGCAGCGTGTTTCTGGTTCGATGAACTAGAAAAGGCGCTCAATAAAGATTCTTCTTATGAGGAGATTTTGGACAGAATTCATGCTCTCAAATTGGCTAACTCTTTCACCCTAGACGCCACTTTGCAATTGGCTAGATTAGCGGCGAAAAATTCTGGGTTTGCTATTGTGGCGCGCAGAGCGCTTTGGCTAAAATCTTGGTCAGCGGATGCGTCTTCCAAGAACAAATTGCTTAACATTCCTTTCAAGGGGAAAACGCTGTTTGGCCCTGACTTGAAAGAGATTATTTCTGATATCACTGGGGGCAAGGGCCACGCCCTTCCTCAGGATAGGTCTTTCAAGGCCAAAAATAAACCTAATTTTCGTCCCTTTCGCAGAAACGGACCAGCCCCAAGTGCTACGTCCTCTAAGCAAGAGGGTAATACTTCTCAAGCCAAGCCAGCCTGGAGGCCAATGCAAGGCTGGAACAAAGGTAAGCAGGCCAAGAAACCTGCCACTGCTACCAAGACAGCATGAGATGTTGGCCCCCGATCCGGGACCGGATCTGGTGGGGGACAGACTCTCTCTCTTCGCTCAGGCTTGGGCAAGAGATGTTCTGGATCCTTGGGCGCTGGAAATAGTCTCCCAAGGTTATCTTCTGGAATTCAAGGGGCTTCCCCCAAGGGGGAGGTTCCACAGGTCTCAATTGTCTTCAGACCACATAAAAAAACAGGCATTCTTGCATTGTGTAGAAGACCTGTTAAAAATGGGAGTGATTCATCCTGTTCCATTAGGAGAACAAGGGATGGGGTTCTACTCCAATCTGTTCGTAGTTCCCAAAAAAGAGGGAACATTCAGACCAATCTTAGATCTCAAGATCCTAAACAAGTTTCTCAAGGTTCCATCGTTCAAAATGGAAACCATTCGAACAATTCTTCCTTCCATCCAGGAAGGTCAATTCATGACCACGGTGGATTTAAAGGATGCGTATCTACATATTCCTATCCACAAGGAACATCATCGGTTCCTAAGGTTCGCATTTCTGGACAAGCATTACCAGTTTGTGGCACTTCCGTTCGGATTAGCCACTGCTCCAAGAATTTTCACAAAGGTACTAGGGTCCCTTCTAGCGGTGCTAAGACCAAGGGGCATTGCAGTAGTACCTTACTTGGACGACATACTGATTCAAGCGTCGTCCCTTCCACAAGCAAAGGCTCACACGGACATTGTCCTGGCCTTTCTCAGATCTCACGGGTGGAAAGTGAACGTAGAAAAAAGTTCTCTATCTCCGTCAACAAGGGTTCCCTTCTTGGGAACAATAATAGACTCCTTAGAGATGAGGATTTTTCTGACAGAGGCCAGAAAATCAAAACTTCTAAACTCTTGTCAAATACTTCATTCTGTTCCTCTTCCTTCCATAGCGCAGTGCATGGAAGTAATAGGTTTGATGGTAGCGGCAATGGACATAGTTCCTTTTGCGCGAATTCATCTAAGACCATTACAACTGTGCATGCTCAGTCAGTGGAATGGGGACTATACAGACTTGTCTCCGACGATACAAGTAGATCAGAGGACCAGAGATTCACTCCGTTGGTGGCTGTCCCTGGACAACCTGTCACAGGGGATGAGCTTCCGCAGACCAGAGTGGGTCATTGTCACGACCGACGCCAGTCTGGTGGGCTGGGGCGCGGTCTGGGGACCCCTGAAAGCTCAGGTTCTTTGGTCTCGGGAAGAATCTCTTCTCCCGATAAACATTCTGGAACTGAGAGCGATATTCAATGCTCTCAAGGCTTGGCCTCAGCTAGCAAAGACCAAGTTCATAAGGTTTCAATCAGACAACATGACGACTGTTGCGTACATCAACCATCAGGGGGGAACAAGGAGTTCCCTGGCGATGGAAGAAGTGACCAAAATCATTCAATGGGCGGAGACTCACTCCTGCCACTTGTCTGCAACCCACATCCCGGGAGTGGAAAATTGGGAAGCGGATTTTCTGAGTCGTCAGACATTTCATCCGGGGGAGTGGGAACTCCATCCGGAAATCTTTGCCCAAATTACTCAATTGTGGGGCATTCCAGACATGGATCTGATGGCCTCTCGTCAGAACTTCAAGGTTGCTTGCTACGGGTCCAGATCCAGGGATCCCAAGGCGACTCTAGTAGATGCACTAGTAGCACCTTGGACCTTCAAACTAGCTTATGTATTCCCGCCGTTTCCTCTCATCCCCAGGCTGGTAGCCAGGATCAATCAGGAGAGGGCATCGGTGATCTTGATAGCTCCTGCGTGGCCACGCAGGACATGGTATGCAGACCTGGTGAATATGTCATCGGCTCCACCATGGAAGCTACCTTTGAGACGAGACCTTCTTGTTCAAGGTCCGTTCGAACATCCGAATCTGGTCTCACTCCAACTGACTGCTTGGAGATTGAACGCTTGATCTTATCAAAGCGAGGGTTCTCAGATTCTGTCATTGATACTCTTGTTCAGGCCAGAAAGCCTGTAACTAGAAAAATCTACCACAAAATATGGAAAAAATATATCTGTTGGTGTGAATCTAAAGGATTCCCTTGGGACAAGATAAAAATTCCTAAGATTCTATCCTTTCTTCAAGAAGGTTTGGAGAAAGGATTATCTGCAAGTTCTTTGAAGGGACAGATTTCTGCCTTGTCTGTGTTACTTCACAAAAAGCTGGCAGCTGTGCCAGATGTTCAAGCCTTTGTTCAGGCTCTGGTTAGAATCAAGCCTGTTTACAAACCTTTGACTCCTCCTTGGAGTCTCAATTTAGTTCTTTCAGTTCTTCAGGGGGTTCCGTTTGAACCCTTACATTCCGTTGATATTAAGTTATTATCTTGGAAAGTTTTGTTTTTGGTTGCAATTTCTTCTGCTAGAAGAGTTTCAGAATTATCTGCTCTGCAGTGTTCTCCTCCTTATCTGGTGTTCCATGCAGATAAGGTGGTTTTGCGTACTAAACCTGGTTTTCTTCCGAAAGTTGTTTCTAACAAGAACATTAACCAGGAGATAGTCGTGCCTTCTTTGTGTCCGAACCCAGTTTCAAAGAAGGAACGTTTGTTACACAATTTGGATGTAGTTCGTGCTCTAAAATTCTATTTAGATGCTACAAAGGATTTTAGACAAACATCTTCCTTGTTTGTTGTTTATTCTGGTAAAAGGAGAGGTCAAAAAGCAACTTCTACCTCTCTCTCTTTTTGGCTTAAAAGCATCATCAGATTGGCTTACGAGACTGCCGGACGGCAGCCTCCTGAAAGAATCACAGCTCATTCCACTAGGGCTGTGGCTTCTGTTGATCAGATATGTAAGGCAGCGACTTGGTCTTCACTGCACACTTTTACTAAATTTTACAAATTTGATACTTTTGCTTCTTCTGAGGCTATTTTTGGGAGAAAGGTTTTGCAAGCCGTGGTGCCTTCCATCTAGGTGACCTGATTTGCTCCCTCCCTTCATCCGTGTCCTAAAGCTTTGGTATTGGTTCCCACAAGTAAGGATGACGCCGTGGACCGGACACACCTATGTTGGAGAAAACAGAATTTATGTTTACCTGATAAATTACTTTCTCCAACGGTGTGTCCGGTCCACGGCCCGCCCTGGTTTTTTAATCAGGTCTGATAATTTATTTTCTTTAACTACAGTCACCACGGTATCATATGATTTCTCCTATGCAAATATTCCTCCTTTACGTCGGTCGAATGACTGGGGAAGGCGGAGCCTAGGAGGGATCATGTGACCAGCTTTGCTGGGCTCTTTGCCATTTCCTGTTGGGGAAGAGAATATCCCACAAGTAAGGATAACGCCGTGGACCGGACACACCGTTGGAGAAAGTAATTTATCAGGTAAACATAAATTCTGTTATTTTCTAGACAGACTGTGTTAATTCTAGAAAAGGCTGGCAATATTCCCATGAGGGAAGGGTAAGCTGTATTCAGACACTTGGATAGGAATTTCAGCTTGCATGAAGGGCTCATTAGTTACTGGTGACACTCTTAGGAAAAAACGTTTTTGTTTATTCAGTAAATGATGCAATTATAACGTTTTTTTGAAGGGACTAAAGGGGTCATTGTGGCTTGTTTTTGTGTTTTTTAACCCACATGGTTAATTAAGAGACACTCTGGTGTTTTTCTGATAGGCCTCAAAACATCGAGTGAGGTGGGAGGGGCCTATTTTCGCGCCTCAGTTGTGCAGTTTCTTTTCCTTAGAGACATCTAACTGCTTCTCCAGAGGTTCCTGCTGTGTTTGAGGGCTGTAAAAGAAGTTTTTTTCCCCCACAAATCGTTCTGAAGGGCAGGTAGGCGCCACAGCAGAGCTGTGGCAAGGTGCTGAAAGTCCTTTTTACCGGTTTTGACGTTTTTTCAATCCGGTTTTGCCATTAAGGGGTTAATTGTTTATTTGCATTGCTGTGCAAAGTTACTAAGGCTTTATGATGCTACTGTAAAAATTTCGTTAAGTTTACTGCTTTTTTACACTGTTTTGCAGAATTTGTGCAGCTTTTTTTATCTTAAAGGCACAGTACCGTTTTAACTCTAAGTGTTATTTACTTTTCATTACAGTGTTTTCCAAGCTTGCTTGTTACATTACTAGCCTGTTTAACATGTCTAACACCAAGGAAAATCCTAGTTCAATATGTTTGGAAGCCATTGTGGAACCCCCTCTTAGAATGTGTCCCAATTGTACTGATATGTTTATAAACTATAAAGAACATATATTAGCACTTAAAAATAGAGCAATAGATGATTCTCAGTCAGAAGTAAATGAGGGTTCGCCATCTAGCTCTCCCCAAGTGTCACAACCAGTAATGCCCGCACAAGTGACCTCTAGTGCGTCAAATTCATTTACTTTACAAGACATGGCCACAGTTATGAATACAACCCTCACAGAGGTTTTATCCAAACTGCCTGGTTTACAAGGAAAGCGGGACAGCTCTGGGTTAAGGAAAAATGCTGAGCCGTCTGACTCTTTAGTAGCCGTATCTGATATGCCCTCACAATGCTCTGAAGTCGGGGTGAGGGATTTGTTATCTGAGGGAGAAATTTCTGATTCAGGAAAGTCGCTTCCTCAGACAGATTCTAATATGACGGCCTTTAAATTTAAGCTTGAACACCTCCGTTTATTGCTCAGGGAGGTATTAGCGACTCTAGATTATTGTGACCCTATAGTGGTCCCAGAGAAATTGTGTAAAATGGATAAATACTTAGAGGTTCCTGTTTACACTGATGTTTTTCCAGTCCCTAAGAGGATTGTGAATATTATTACTAGGGAGTGGGATAGACCTGGTATTCCGTTCACTCCCCCTCCTGTTTTTAAGAAAATGTTTCCCATATCAGACACCATGCGGGACTCGTGGCAGACAGTTCCTAAGGTGGAGGGAGCTATTTCTACTCTGTCTAAGCGTACAACTATACCTATCGAAGACAGTTGTGCTTTCAAAGATCCTATGGATAAAAAATTAGAGGGTCTCCTGAAGAAAATTTTTGTTCATCAGGGTTTTTCTCTTCAACCTATTGCGTGCATTGTTCTTGTAACTACTGCAGCTGCTTTCTGGTTTGAGGCTCTAGAAGAGGCTCTTCAGATGGAGACTCCATTAGAGGAGATTATGGACAGAATTAAGGCCCTTAAGTTGGCTAATTCTTTTATTGCAGATGCCTCATTTCAACTGGCTAAATTAGCGGCAAAGAATTCCGGTTTTGCCATTTTAGCACGCAGGGTGTTATGGCTTAAGTCCTGGTCTGCTGATGTGTCATCTAAATCTAAACTTTTGAACATCCCTTTCAGAGGAAGGACCCTATTCGGGCCTGAACTGAAAGAGATTATTTCAGACATCACTAGAGGGAAAGGTCATGCCCTCCCTCAGGATAGATCAAATAAGATGAGGACCAAAGAAAATAATTTTCGTTCCTTTCGGAACTTTAAGAGTGGTCCCGCTTCAGCTTCCTCTGCTGCAAAGCAAGAGGAGAATTTTGCCCAATCCAAGTCAGTCTGGAGACCTAACCAGGCTTGGAACAAGGGTAAACAGGCCAAGAAGCCTGCAGCTGCCTCTAAGACAGCATGAAGGGGTAGCCCCCGATCCGGGACCGATTCTAGTAGGGGGCAGACTCTCTCTCTTCGCTCAGGCTTAGGCAAGAGATGTTCACGATCCCTGGGCTTTAGAGATTGTGTCCCAGGGATATCTTCTGGAATTCAAAGACTCCCAAGGGGGAAATTTCACATTTCTCGATTGTCTGTAAACCAGACAGAGAGAGGCGTTCTTACGCTGTACGCTGTGTAAAAGAACTACATACCATGGGGGTGATCCGTCCAGTCCCAAAAGAGGAACAGGGGCTAGGGTTTACTCAAACCTGTTTGTGGTTCCCAAAAAAGAGGGAACTTTCAGACCAATCTTGGATCTCAAAATTCTAAACAAGTTCCTCAAAGTTCCATCATTCAAGATGGAGACTATTCAGACTATTCTACCTCTGATCCAGGAGGGTCAATATATGACTACGGTGGACTTAAAGGATGCATATCTACACATCCCTATTCACAGAAGTCATCATCAATTTCTCAGATTCGCCTTTCTAAACAGGCATTACCAGTTTGTGGCCCTTCCCTTCGGGTTGGCCACGGCTCCCAGAATTTTCACAAAGGTGCTAGGGTCCCTTCTGGCGGTTCTACGACCACAGGGCATAGCAGTGGCGCCTTATCTAGAAGACATCTTAATTCAGGCGTCGACTTTCCAGCTAGCCAAGTCTCACACGGACATCGTGTTGGCTTTTCTGAGATCTCACGGTTGGAAGGTGAACATAAAAAAGAGTTCTCTCTTCCCTCTTACAAGAGTTTCCTTTCTAGGGACTCTGTTAGATTCGGTAGAAATGAAAATATTTCTGACGGGGGTCAGAAAATCAAAAATCTTAACCACTTGCCGAGCTCTTCATTTCATTCCTCGGCCATCAGTGGCTCAGTGTATGGAGGTTATCGGACTCATGGTAGCGGCAATGGACATAGTTCCTTTTGCCCGCCTAGACCTGCAACTATGCATGCTCAAACAGTGGAATGGGGATTATGCAGATTTATCTCATCAACTGCATCTGGACCAGGAGACCAGAGATTCTCTTCTCTGGTGGTTGTCTCAGGACCACCTGTCTCAGGGAGTGTACTTCCGCAGGCCAGAGTGGCTCATTGTAACGACAGATGCCAGCCTGCTAGGCTGGGGTGCAGTCTGGAACTCCCTGAAAGCACAGGGCTTATGGTCTCCGGAGGAATCTCTTCTTCCGATAAACATTCTAGAACTGAGAGCGATATTCAATGCGCTTCAGGCGTGGCCTCAGCTTGCTGCGGCCAAATTCATCAGGTTTCAGTCGGACAACATCACGACTGTAGCTTATATCAATCATCAAGGAGGAACAAGGAGTTCTCTAGCGATGATGGAGGTAACCAAATTTATCCGATGGGCAGAGGATCACTCTTGCCATCTCTCAGCAATCCACATCTCAGGAGTAGAGAACTGGGAGGCGGATTTCCTAAGTCGTCAGACTTTTCATCCGGGGGAGTGGGAACTCCATCCAGAGGTATTTGCCCAGCTGATTCAGCTATGGGGCACACCAGAATTGGATCTGATGGCGTCCCATCAGAATGCCAAACTTCCTCGTTACGGGTCCAGGTCCCGGGATCCCCAGGCGGTACTGATAGATGCTCCAGCAGTGCCTTGGTCCTTCAATCTGGCCTATGTATTTCCACCGTTTCATCTCCTCCCACGTCTGGTTGCCAGAATCAAGCAGGAGAGAGCTTTGGTGATTCTGATAGCACCTGCTTGGCCACGCAGGACTTGGTATGCAGACCTAGTGGACATGTCCTCGGTTCCACTGTGGACTCTGCCAATGAGGCGGGACCTTCTAATCCAAAGTCCGTTCACTCATCCAAATCTAATTTCTCTGCGTCTGACTGCTTGGAGATTGAACGCCTGATTCTATCAAGGCGTGGTTTCTCGGAGTCGGTCATTGATACCCTGATTCAGGCTAGAAAGCCTGTCACCAGGAAGATCTATCATAAGATTTGGCGCAAATATCTTTATTGGTGTGAATCCAAAGGTTACTCGTGGAGTAAGATTAGGATTCCTAGAATATTGTCTTTTCTCCAAAAAGGTTTGGAGAAGGGATTATCAGCTAGTTCCCTAAAAGGGCAATTATCTGCTTTGTCTATTCTACTACACAAACGTCTGGCAGATGTCCCAGACGTTCAAGCATTTAGTCAGGCTTTGGTCAGAATTAAGCCTTTATTTAAGCCTGTTGCTCCGCCTTGGAGCCTAAACTTAGTCCTTAAAGGGACACTGAACCCAATTTTTTTCTTTTGTGATTCAGATAGAGCATGCAATTTTAAGCAACTATCTAATTTACTCCTATTTGCAATTTTTCTTTGTTCTCTTGCTATCTTTATTTGAAAAAGAAGGCATCTTAGTTTTTTTTTTGTTTCAGTACTCTGGATAGCACTTTTTTATTGGTGGATGAATGTATCCACCAATCAGCAATGACAACCCAGGTTGTTCACCAAAAATGGGCCGGCATCTAAACTTACATTCTTGCAGTTCAAATAAAGATACCAAGAGAATGAAGAAAATGTGATAATAGGAGTAAATTAGAAAGTTGCTTAAAATGTCATGCTCTATCTGAATCACAAAAGAAAAAATGTGGGTACAGTGTCCCTTTAAAGTTCTTCAAGGGGTTCCGTTTGAACCTATGCATTCCATAGATATTAAGCTTCTATCTTGGAAAGTTTTGTTTTTAGTAGCTATCTCTTCGTCTCGAAGAGTTTCTGAGCTATCTGCTTTATAATGTGATTCCCCTTACCTTGTTTTCCATGCAGATAAGGTGGTTTTGCATACCAAACCTGGGTTTCTTCCTAAGGTTGTTTCTAATAAGAATATCAATCAAGAGATTGTTGTTCCTTCTCTGTGTCCTAATCCTTCATCAAAGAAGGAACGTCTGTTACACAATCTTGATGTGGTTCTTGGTTTAAAGTTCTACTTACAAGCAACTAAAGATTTCCGTCAAACATCTTCATTGTTTGTTGTTTATTCTGGTAAACGGAGAGCTCAATGGGCTACGGCTACCTCTCTTTCCTTTTGGCTGAAAAGCATCATCCGTTTGGCCTATGAGACTGCTGGACAGCAGCCTCCTGAAAGAATTACTGCTCATTCTACAAGAGCTGTGGCTTCCACATGGGCTTTTAAAAATGAGGCTTCTGTTGAACAGATTTGTAAGGCAGCGACTTGGTCTTCGCTTCATACTTTTTCCAACTTTTACAAATTCGATACTTTTGCTTCTTCGGAGGCTATTTTTGGGAGAAAGGTTCTACAAGCAGTGGTGCCTTCCGTTTAAGGTCCCTGTCTTGTCCCTCCCTTCATCCGTGTCCTAAAGCTTTGGTATTGGTATCCCACAAGTAAGGATGAATTCGTGGACTCGATACATCTTACAAGAGAAAACATAATTTATGCTTACCTGATAAATTTATTTCTCTTGTGATGTATCGAGTCCACGGCCCGCCCTGTTTATTTAAGACAGGCATATATATTTTTATTTTAAAACTTTCAGTCACCACTGCACCCTATAGTTTCTCCTTTTTCTTCCTAGCCTTCGGTCGAATGACTGGGGGGTGGAGTTAAGGGAGGAGCTATATAGACAGCTCTGCTGTGGGTGCTCTCTTTGCCCCTTCCTGTAGGGAAGGAGAATATCCCACAAGTAAGGATGAATCCGTGGACTCGATACATCACAAGAGAAATAAATTTATCAGGTAGGCATAAATTATGTTTTTTTTCTTTTACATTTTACAAGATGTCACAATCCGATCCTGTCTCAGAAGCTGCTGTAGGAACCCTGCTGCCTTAACACAGTTCTACCAAAGCTAAGTGTATCTGTTGTAAGCTAGCTGAGATTATATCTCTGGTTGTAGTATGTAACAGTTGTTATGCTAAGCTTTTGCATGCAGAAAATGTTTCTTTTAGTTCTAGTACAGTATTTGTTGTTCCTTCAACATCTAATGTACATGATATCCCTGTTGATATGAAAAATTATATTGCTGATGTGATACAGAAGGCTATGTCTGCTATTCCGCCTTCTAATAAACGTAAAAGGTCTTTTAAAACTTCTCATTAAACTGATGAATTTTGTAATGACCGACAACATACTGATATATCCACTTCTGATGAGGATCTCTCTGACTCAGAAGATCCTGCTTCAGACATTGACATTGATAAATCAACTTATCTTTTTAAGATTGTGTATATTCTTTCTTTGTTGAAAGAAGTATTGATTACTTTGGATATTGAGGAGTCTGGTCCTCTTGATAACAAATCCAGTAAACGTTTAAATTCTGTTTATAAGCCTCCTGTGATTACTCCTGAGGTTGTTCCTGATGCTATTTCTGATGTGATTGCTAAGGAATGGTCTAAGCCTGGTACTTTTATTCCTTCTTCTAGGTTCAAAAGGTTGTACCCTTTGCCAGTGTCTAATTTAGAGTTTTGGTAAAAAAAAGTCCCTAAGGTTGATGGGGCTATTTCTACTCGTGCCAAGCGTACTACTATTCCAATGGAAGATAGTACTTCCTTTAGAGATCCTTTAGATAGGAAAATTGAATCTTATCTTAGGAACGCTTATATACATTCTGGCTATATTTTCAGACCTGCCATTTCTATGGCTGATGTTGCGGCTGCATCAAGTTTTTGGTTGGATAGCTTAGCACAACGGGAAAAAGATTCTGATTTATTTAGCATTGTTCGTTTGCTTCAATATGCTAATCATTTTCTCTGTGATGCTATTTCTCTTGTAAAGGTGTATCCAGTCCACGGGTTCATCCATTACTTGTGGGATATTCTCCTTCCCAACAGGAAGCTGCAAGAGGACACCCACAGCAGAGCTGTCTATATAGCTCCTCCCCTAACTGCCACCCCCAGTCATTCTCTTGCAGCTCTCGACAAGAAAGGAAGTATCAAGAGATATGTGGTGACTTAGTGTAGTTTTTACCTTCAATCAAGAGTTTGTTATTTTTAAACGGTACCGGCGTTGTACTGTTTTACTCTCAGGCAGAAATTGGAAGAAGAATCTGCCTGGAGGTTGATGATCTTAGCGGTTTGTAACTAAGTTCCATTGCTGTTCTCACACATAACTTAAGAGTATGGAAAGAAAACTTCAGTTGGGGGGACGGTTTGCAGATCACCTGCTTTGAGGTATGTTCAGTATATTTTTTTATAGAGAGATAAGGTCTAGATAATGCTGACAGTGCCTGGTATATTTGAGGTAAGCCTGATACAGTGATTTAACAACGACTGGGATCATACTTACAAGTTAAGGGTAATATTCATGTTAACTCTCATATTACTTAGTGTAAAAACGTTTGCATAACTTACAGAAAAAACTTTTTTTCTCTGAGGGTGATAAATCTTTTTTTGGGGCCTAGTTTTCCACATGGCTTGTTAGATTACTCCTAGGAGTACTTTTTTAAGGCCCTCTGACATTGAGTGCATGGTGGGAGGGGCCTATTTTCGAGCACTTTATGCGCAGTTGATATCCAGACTGAGACATCCAGCTTCCCTAAAGGAGTCCTCTGGCATCTAGGACCACTATAGAGGGTTTTTTTCCTGCAAAAATCGTGTTTAAGGGCAGGTAGGAGCCACAGCAGAGCTGTGGCAGTGTGTTTGACTGTTTTTTAACGGTTTTACCGTTTTTCTAATCCGGTTTGGGGCCTAAGGGGTTAATCATCCATTTGCAAGTGGGTACAATGCTGCTTTAGTCTCTTATACACACTGTAAAAATTCCGTAGAGTTTACTACTTTTTAACACTGTTTTGCAGTTTATGTGGTAGTTTTTTTTCTCTTAAAGGTACAGTACCGTTTTTGTTTAATTGCTTTTTCACATTTATTAAAGTGTTTTCCAAGCTTGCTGATCTCATTACTAGTCTGTTAAACATGTCTGACATAGAGGAAACTATGTTTAGAAGCCATTGTGGAACCCCTTCTTAGAATCTGTACCAAATGCACTGACCTTTATAAATATATATTTTTTCTGAGATTCTCTTTCCTAGACCAGCATTACCAGTTTGTGGCTCTGCCGTTTGGCCTAGCAACAGCTCCAAGAATTTTTACAAAGGTTCTCGGTGCCCTTCTGTCTGTAATCAGAGAACAGGGTATTGTGGTATTTCCTTATTTGGACGATATCTTGGTACTTGCTCAGTCTTCACATTTAGCAGAATCTCATACGAATCGACTTGTGTTGTTTCTTCAACATCATGGTTGGAGGATCAATTTACCAAAAAGTTCATTGATTCCTCAGACACAGGTAACCTTTTTAGGTTTCCAGATTCAGTGTTACACAAAGATATCTCAATTAATATCTTTAAAACCGATTGTACGACACTCTCTGACGTGGTGGACAGATCACCATCGTTTAGTTCAGGGGGCTTCTTTTGTTCTTCCGACCTGGACTGTAATTTCAACGGATGCAAGTCTTACAGGTTGGGGAGCTGTGTGGGGGTCTCTGACAGCACAAGGGGTTTGGGAATCTCAGGAGGTGAGATTACCGATCAATATTTTGGAACTCCGTGCAATTTTCAGAGCTCTTCAGTCTTGGCCTCTTCTAAAGAGAGAATCGTTCATTTGTTTTCAGACAGACAATGTCACAACTGTGGCATACATCAATCATCAAGGAGGGACTCGCAGTCCTCAGGCTATGAAAGAAGTATCTCGAATTCTGGTATGGGCGGAATCCAGCTCCTGTCTAGTTTCTGCGGTTCATATCCCAGGTATAGACAATTGGGAAGCGGATTATCTCAGTCGCCAAACATTACATCCGGGCGAATGGTCTCTTCACCCAGAGGTATTTCTTCAGATTGTTCAAATGTGGGGACTTCCAGAAATAGATTTGATGGCCTCTCATCTAAACAAGAAACTTCCCAGGTATCTGTCCAGATCCAGGGATCCTCAAGCGGTAGCAGTGGATGCATTGTCACTTCCTTGGAAGTATCATCCTGCCTATATCTTTCCGCCTCTAGTTCTTCTTCCAAGAGTAATCTCCAAAATTCTGAAGGAATGCTCGTTTGTTCTGCTGGTAGCTCCAGCATGGCCTCACAGGTTTTGGTATGCGGATCTTGTCCGGATGGCCTCTTGCCAACCGTGGACTCTTCCGTTAAGGCCAGACCTTCTGTCGCAAGGTCCTTTTTTCCATCAGGCTCTCAAATCCTTAAATTTAAAGGTATGGAGATTGAACGCTTGATTCTTAGTCAAAGAGGTTTCTCTGACTCTGTGATTAATACTATGTTACAGGCTCGTAAATCTGTATCTAGGGAGATATATTATAGAGTCTGGAAGACTTATATTTCTTGGTGTCTTTCTCATCATTTTTCCTGGCATTCTTTTAGAATTCTGAGAATTTTTCAGTTTCTTCAGGATTGTTTGGATAAGGTTTGTCTGCAAGTTCCTTGAAAGGACAAATCTCTGCTCTTTCTGTTCTTTTTCACAGAAAGATTGCTAATCTTCCTGATATTCATTGTTTTGTACAAGCTTTGGTTCGTATAAAACCTGTCATTAAGTCAATTTCTCCTCCTTGGAGTTTGAATTTGGTTCTGAGGGCTCTTCAAGCTCCTCCGTTTGAACCTATGCATTCATTGGACATTAAATTACTTTCTTGGAAAGTTTTGTTCCTTTTGGCCATCTCTTCTGCCAGAAGAGTTTCTGAATTATCTGCTCTTTCTTGTGAGTCTCCTTTTCTGATTTTTCACCAGGATAAGGCGGTGTTGCGAACTTCTTTTAAATTTTTACCTAAGGTTGTGAATTCCAACAACATTAGTAGAGAAATTGTGGTTCCTTCATTATGTCCTAATCCTAAGAATTCTAAGGAGAAACCATTGCAATCTTTGGATGTAGTTAGAGCTTTGAAATATTATGTTGAAGCTACTAAGAATTTCCGAAAGACTTCTAGTCTATTTGTTATCTTTTCCGGTTCTA
This sequence comes from Bombina bombina, assembly GCF_027579735.1. Classification (NCBI taxonomy): domain Eukaryota; kingdom Metazoa; phylum Chordata; class Amphibia; order Anura; family Bombinatoridae; genus Bombina; species Bombina bombina. Next base: position 1,090,713,503 of record NC_069502.1, read on the forward strand.
GGAAAGGTCAGAAGGCCTCTGCCATTTCTTTGGCATCTTAGTTGAAATCTTTAATTCATCATGCTTATGTCGAGTCGGGTAAAACTCCGCCTCAAAGGATTACAGCTCATTCTACTAGGTCAGTTTCTACTTCCTGGGCGTTTAGGAATGAAGCTTCGGTTGATCAGATTTGCAAAGCAGCAACTTGGTATTCTTTACATACTTTTACTAAATTCTACCATTTTGATGCGTTTTCTTCTTCTGAAGCTGTCTTTGGTAGAAAAGTACTTCAGGCAGCTGTTTCTGTTTGAATCTTCTGCTTATATTTTCTGTTTTTTTCTTTATAAGATTTAAACTTTATTTTTGGGTGTGGATTTTTTTCAGCGGAATTGGCTGTCTTTATTTTATCCCTCCCTCTCTAGTGACTCTTGCGTGGAAGATCCACATCTTGGGTAGTCATTATCCCATACGTCACTAGCTCATGGACTCTTGCTAATTACATGAAAGAAAACATAATTTATGTAAGAACTTACCTGATAAATTCATTTCTTTCATATTAGCAAGAGTCCATGAGGCCCACCCTTTTTTTGTGGTGGTTATGATTTTTTTATATAAAGCACAATTATTCCAATTCCTTATATTTATGCTTCTCATTTTTTTTTTATCACCCCACTTCTTGGCTATTCGTTAAACTGATTTGTGGGTGTGGTGAGGGGTGTATTTATAGGCATTTTGAGGTTTGGGAAACTTTGCCCCTCCTGGTAGGAATGTATATCCCATACGTCACTAGCTCGTGGACTCTTGCTAATATGAAAGAAATGAATTTATCAGGTAAGTTCTTACATAAATTATGTTTTTTTGATATCATTAAGATTAATGTTAAAAATATGTCTTTGGCTATTTTAGCTAGAAGAGCTTTATGGCTCAAGTCATGGAATGCTGACATGGTATCTAAATCTAGGTTACTATCTCTCTCATTCCAAGGTAATAATTTGTTTGGTTCTCAGTTGGATTCTATTATTTCTACTATTACTGGTGGGAAGGGAGTTTTTTTGCCCCAGGATAAAAAAAAAAATCTAAGGGTAAAACTAGAGCTTCTAATCGGTTTTGTTCCTTTCGTCAGAATAGAGAACAGAAAACCACTCCTTCCCCTAAGGACTCTGGCTCCAATTGGAAGCCATCTTCGAGTTGGAATAAATCCAAGCCTTTTAAGAAACCAAAGCCAGCCCCCAAAACTGCATGAAGGTGCGGCCCTCAATCCAGTTCTACTGGTGGGGGGCAGATTGAAATTATTTCAAGACATTTGGGCAGGTTCCATTCAGAATCATTGGATTCAGAATATTGTCTTTAAGGTTATCGAATAGGTTTCAGAATAAGACCACCTGTGAGAAGGTTTTTTTCTCACATTCCAACAAATCCTGTGAAAGCTCAGGCCTTTCTGAAGTGTGTTTCAGATCTGGAGCTTTCAGGGGTAATTGTACCAGTTCCACTTCTGGAACAGGGTTTGGGTTTTTATTCAAATCTATTTATTGTCCCGAAGAAGGAAAATTTATTCAGACCAGTTCTGGATCTGAAATTTTTGAATCGCTTTGTAAGGGTCCCAACTTTCAAGATGGTTACTATAAGGACTATTCTGCCTTTTGTTCAGCAAGGTCATTATATGTCCACATTTAGACTTAAAGGATGCATATCTTCACATTCCAATTCATCCAGACCACTATCAGTTTCTGAGATTCTCTTTTCTAGACAAGCCTTACAAATTTGTCGCTCTTCCATTTGACCTAGCGACAGCTCCAAGAATCTTTTTCAAGGTTCTAGGTGCCCTTCTCTCTGTAATCAGAGAGCAGGGTATTTCAGTGTCTCCTTATTTGGATGATATCTTGGTACTGGCTCAATCTTTTCATTTAGCATAATCTCACACAAATCAACTTGTGTTGTTTCTTCATAAACATGGTTGGAGGATCAATTTACCAAAGAGTTTCTTGATTCCTCAGACAAGGGTCACCTTTTTAGGTTTCCAGATAGATTCAGTGTCTATGACTCTTTAACAGACAAGAGACGAATGAAATTGGTTTCTGCCTGTCGAAACCTTCAGTCTCGATCATTCCCTTCAGTGGCTATGTGCATTGAAGTTTTAGGTCATATGACTGCTGCATCGTAGGTGATCCCTTTGCTTGTTTTCATATGAGACCTCTGCAGCTTTGCATGCTGAATCAATGGTGCAGGGATTATACTCAGGATTTAAGAATATCAATTGTGATATCCAACATTCAACTCTCTCTGACTTGGTGGTTAAACTATCATCTTATTGTTCAAGGGGCCTCCTTTGTTCGTCCTTCCTGGACTGTGATTTCAACAGATGCAAGTTTCACAGGTTGGGGAGCTCTGACAGCGCAAGGGGTTTGGACTCCTCAAGAGGCGAGGTTACCAATCAATATTTTAGAACTCTGTGCTATTTTCAGGGCTCTTCAGGCTTGGCCTCTACTAAAGAGAGAATCATTCATTTGTTTTCAGACAGACAATATCACAACTGTGGCATATGTCAATCCTCAGGGTGGGACTCTCAGTCCTTTAGCGATGAAAGAAGTATCTCAAATACTTTCTTGGGCAGAATTCAACTCCTGTCTAATTTCTGCAATACATATCCCGGGTGTAGACAATTGGGAAGCGGATTATCTCAGCCATCAGACTTTACATCCAGGGGAGTGGTCTCTCCATCCAGATGTATTTTGTCAGATTGTACAGATGTGGGGTCTTCCAGAAATAGATCTGATGGCGTCCCATCTAAACAAGAAACTTCCCAGGTATCTTTCCAGATCCAGGAATCCTCAGGCGGAGATGGTGGATGCGTTAGCAGTTCCTTGGTCTTACCAACCTGCTTACATCTTTCCGCCTCTAGTTCTTCTTCCAAGGGTGATCTCCAAGATCATAATGGAACAATCGCATGTGTTTCTGATAGCACCAGCATGGCCTCACAGATTTTGGTTTGCTGATCTTGTCCGGATGTCAAGTTGCCAACCTTGGCCACTTCCGTTAAGAACAGACCTTCTGTTTCAAGGGCCATTTTTCCATCAGGATCTCAAATCGCTAAATTTGAAGTTATGGAAATTTAACGCTTAGTGCTTAGTCATAGAGGTTTCTCTGACTCAGTGATTAATACATTGCTACAGGCTAGTAAGTCTGTTTCAAGAAAGATTTATTATCGGGTTTGGAAAACCTATATTTCATGGTGGTGTTCTCATAAATTCTCTTGGCATTCTTTTAGAATTCTTAGAATTTTACAGTTTCTTCAGGTTGGTTTTGATAAAGGTTTGTCTGCAAGTACTTTGAAGGGACAAATCTCTACTCTTTCTGTTTTATTTTATATAAAGATTGCTAATCTTCCTGACATTCACTATTTCTCCAACATAGGTGTGTCCGGTCCACGGCGTCATCCTTACTTGTGGGATATTCTCTTCCCCAACAGGAAATGGCAAAGAGCCCAGCAAAGCTGGTCACATGATCCCTCCTAGGCTCCGCCTTCCCCAGTCATTCTCTTTGCCGTTGTACAGGCAACATCTCCACGGAGATGGCTTAGAGTTTTTTGGTGTTTAAATGTAGTTTTTATTCTTCAATCAAGAGTTTGTTATTTTAAAATAGTGCTGGTATGTACTATTTACTCTGAAACAGGAAAGAGATGAAGATTTCTGTTTGTAAGAGGAAAATGATTTTAGCAACCATTACTAAAATTGATGGCTGTTTCCACACAGGACTGTTGAGAGGAATTAACTTCAGTTGGGGGAAACAGTGAGCAGACTTTTGCTGCTTGAGGTATGACACATTTCTAACAAGACTCGGTAATGCTGGAAGCTGTCATTTTCCCTATGGGAACCGGTAAGCCATTTTCTTAGTTTAAGTAAAAGAATAAAGGGCTTCATTAGGGCTTAAAAAACTGGTAGACATTTTTCTGGGCTAAAACGATTACTTTACTAAGTATATTTGGCAGATTATTACTTTTAATAGTTGTTAAATCTTGGGGATTGTTTTAATAAAAACGGCAGGCACTGTATTGGACACCTTTTTCACTGGGGGCCTTTTCTAGTCATAGACAGAGCCTCATTTTCGCGCCTCTAATGCGCAGTTGTTTTTGGAAAGCATGGCATGCAGATGCATGTGTGAGGAGCTAAGAACCACTGAAAAAGCTTATAGAAGGCGTCATTTGGTATCTTATTCCCCTCTGGGCTTGGTTGGGTCTCAGCAAAGCAGATACCTGGGACTGTATAGGGGTTAAATGTAAAAACGGCTCCGGTTCCGTTATTTTAAGGGTTAAAGCTTGGTGAAATTTGAACAATTCCTTCATACTTTTTCACATATTCAGTAATAAAGTGTGTTCAGTTTGAAATTTAAAGGGACAGTAACGGTTTTATTGTAAAACGTTTTTTGTGCTTTGTTGACAAGTTTAAGCCTGTTTAACATGTCTGAACCATCAGATAACGATGTTCTATATGTATGAAAGCCAATGTGTCTCTCCATTTAAATATATGTGATATATTTGTGTCATAATGTCCAAACAAAGTAGGGATAATAATGCCATAGATATGATATTGCCCAACATGATTCCTCTAATGAGGGGAGTAAGCATGGTACTGCATCATCCCCTTCTGTGTCTACACCAGTTTTGCCCACACAAGAGGCCCCTAGTACATCTAGTGCGCCAATACTTATTACCATACAACAATTAATGGCTGTAATGGATAATTCTATTGCATGCATTTTTTCCAAAATGCCTACTTATCAGAGAAAGCGTGATTGCTCTGTTTTAAACACTGAAGAGCAAGAGGACGCTGATGATATCTGTTCTGACATACCCTCACACCTATCTGAAGGGGCCAGGAGGGAGGTTTTGTCTGAGGGAGAAATTTCAGATTCAGGGAAAATTTCTCAACAAGCAGAACCTGATATTGTAACTTTTAAATTTAAATTTCAACATCTCCACGCACTACTTAAGGAGGTATTATCTACTCTGGATGATTGTGACAATTTGGTCATTCCAGAGAAATTGGGTAAGATGGACAAGTTCCTAGAGGTTCCGGTGCCCCCCGATGTTTTTCCTATACCCAAGTGGGTGGCGGACATAGTAAATAAGGAGTGGGAAAGGCCCGGCATACCTTTTGTCCTCCCCCTATATTTAAGAAATTAGTTCCTATAGTCGACCCCAGAAAGGACTTATAGCATACAGTCCCCAAGGTCGAGGGGGCGGTTTCTACTCTAAACAAACGCACTTCTATTCCTATAGAAGATAGTTGTGCTTTCAAGATCCTATGGATTAAAGGTTAGAGGGTTTGCTTAAAAAGATGTTTGTTCAGCAAGGTTACCTTCTACAACCAATTTCATGCATTGTTCCTGTCACTACAGCTGCGTGTTTCTGGTTCGAAGAACTAGAAAAGTCGCTCAATAAAGAATCTTCGTACGAGGAGGTTTTGGACAGAGTTCAAGCTCTTAAATTGGCTAACTCTTTTTTATTTTAGATGCCGCTTCGCAATTGGCTAGATTAGCGGCGAATAATTCAGGGTTTGCTATCGTGGCGCGCAGAGCGCTTTTGCTTAACATCCCTTTCAAGGGTAAAACACTGTTTGGCCCTGACTTGAAAGAGATTATTTCAGACATCACTGGGGGAAAGGGCCACGCCCTTCCTCTGGATAGGTCTTTTAAGGCTAAAGGCCAAATTCATATATCAACCATCAGGGGGTAACAAGGAGTTCCCTGGCGATGGAGGAGCATCCGGGGGAGTGGGAACTCCATCTGGAAATCTTTGCCCAAATAACTCAATTATGGGGCATTCCAGACATGGTTCTGATGGCCTCTCGTCAGAACTTCATGGTCCCTTGTTACGGGTCCAAATCCAGGGATCCCAAGGCGACTCTATTGGATACAATAGTAGCACCTTGGATCTTCAACCTAGCTTATGTATTCCCACCGTTTCCTCTCATTCCCAGGCTGGTAGCCAGGATCAATCTGGAGAGGGCTTCGGTGACCTTGATAGTTCCTGTGTGGCCACGCAGGACTTGGTATGCAGACCTGGTGAATGTGTCATCGGCTCCACCATGGAAGCTACCTTTGAGACAGGACCTTCTTATTCAGGGTCCATTCGAACATCCGAATCTGGTTTTCCTCCAACTGACTGCTTGGAGTTTGAACGCTTGATTTTATCAAAGCGTGGGTTTTCAGATTCTGTAATAGATACTCTTATTCAGGCTAGAAAGCCTGTAACTAGAAAAATTTACCATAATATATGGAAAAAATATATCTGTTGGTGTGAATCTAAAGGATTCCCATGGAACAAGATAAAAATTCCTAAGATTCTTTCCTTTCTACAAGAAGGTTTGGAGAAAGGATTTTCTGCGAGTTCTCTGAAGGGACAGATCTCTGCTTTATCTGTTTTACTTCACAAAAGGCTGGCAGCTGTGCCAGACGTTTAAGCGTTTGTTCAGGCTCTGGTTAGAATCAAGCCTGTTTACAGACCTTTGACTCTTCCCTGGAGTCTTAATCTAGTTCTTTCAGTTTTTCAAGGGGTTCCGTTTGAACCCTTACATTCCGTAGATATTAAGTTATTATCTTGGAAAGTTTTGTTTTAGGTTGCAATTTCTTCCGCTAGAAGAGTTTCTGAGTTATCTGCTCTGCAGTGTTCTCCGCCCTATCTGGTCCATGCAGATAAGGTGGTTTTTACGTACTGAGCCTGGTTTTCTTCCGAAGGTTGTTTCCAACAAAAATATTAACCAGGAGATAGTTGTACCTTCTTTGTGTCCGAATCCAGTTTCATAGAAGGAACGTTTGTTACACAATTTGGACGTTGTCCGTGCTCTAAAATTCTATTTAGATGCTACAAAGGATTTCAGTCAAACATCTTCCTTGTTTGTTGTTTATTCTGGTAAAAGGAGAGGTCAAAAAGCAACTTCTACCTCTCTATCTTTTTGGCTTAAAAGCATCATCAGATTGGCTTATGAGACTGCCGGACGGCAGCCTCCTGAAAGAATCACAGCTCATTCCACTAGGGCCGTGGCTTCCACATGGGCCTTTAAGAACGAGGCTTCGGTTGATCAGATATGTAAGGCAGCGACTTGGTCTTCACTGCACACTTTTACCAAATTTTACAAATTTGATACTTTTGCTTCTTCTGAGGCTATTTTTTGGGAGAAAGGTTTTGCAAACCGTGGTGCCTTCCATCTAGGTGACCTGATTTGCTCCCTCCCATCATCCGTGTCCTAAAGCTTTGGTATTGGTTCCCACAAGTAAGGATGACGCCGTGGACCGGACACACCTATGTTGGAGAAAACAGAATTTATGTTTACCTGATAAATTACTTTCTCCAACGGTGTGTCCGGTCCACGGCCCGCCCTGGTTTTTTAATCAGGTCTGATGATTTATTTTCTTTAACTACAGTCACCACGGTATCATATGATTTCTCCTATGCAAATATTCCTCCTTTACGTCGGTCGAATGACTGGGGAAGGCAGAGCCTAGGAGGGATCATGTGACCAGCTTTGCTGGGCTCTTTGCCATTTCCTGTTGGGGAAGAGAATATCCCACAAGTAAGGATGACGCCGTGGACCGGACACACCGTTGGAGAAAGTAATTTATCAGGTAAACATAAATTCTGTTTTTGTTCAGGCTTTGGTTCATAGCAAGCCTGTTAAGTCAATTTCTCCTCCTTGGAGTCTTAATTTGGTTTTAAAGGCTTTGCAGGCTCCTCCATTTGAGCCTATGCATTCTCTGGATATTAAACTACTTTCTTGGAAAGTATTGTTCCTTTTGGCTATCTCTTCAGCTAGAAGAGTTTCTGAATTATCTGCTTTCGTGAGTCTCCTTTTCTGATTTTCCATCAGAATAAGGCTGTTTTGCAGACTTCATTTAAATTTCTTCCTAAGGTTGTGAATTCTAACATTAGTTGGGAAATTGTTGTTCCTTCCGTGTGTCCTAATCCTAGGAATACTCTTGAAAGATCTTTACATTGTTTGGATGGTATAAGAGCTTTTAAATATTATGTTGAAGCTACTAAAGATTTCAGGAAGCCTTCTAGTCTGTTGTTTTTTCTGGTCCTAGGAAAGGTCAGAAAGCGCCTGCCATTTCTTTGGCATCTTGGTTAAAACTTTTGATTCACCAGGCTTTTTTGGAGGCGAGGAAGTCTCCACCTCAGAGAATTACAGCTCATTCTACTAGATCAGTCGCCACTTCCTGGGCTTTTAAGAATGAAGCTTCGGTTGATCAGATTTGCAAAGCAGCAACTTGGTCTTCTTTGCATACATTTACTAAATGTTACCATTTTGATGTACTTGCTTCTTCTGAAGCAGTCTTTGGTAGAAAAGTTCTTCAAGCAGCTGTCTGATTCTTCTGCTTATGATTTAAGTTTTTTTTCTTGAAATTTATGAGAGACTTATTTTTTTTGTGTGGATTTAAGTTTTTTCAGCGGTAATAGCTGTTTTTATTTTATCCCTCCCTCTCTCTAGTGACTCTTCTGTGGTCTTCCAAATCTTGGGTTTTTCCATACTATACGTCACTAGCTCATGAACTCTTGCCGATTACATGAAAGAAAACATAATTTATGTAAGAACTTACCCGATAAATTATTTTCTTTCATATTGGCAAGAGTCCATGAGACCCACCCTTTTTATGGTGGTTATGATTTTTGTATAAAAGCACAATTATATTTCCAGTTCCTCTTTTTGTATAATTTTTTACTCCATATCACCTCACTACTTGGCTATTTGTTAAACTGAGTTGCTGGTGTGGTGGGAGATGTATTTATAGGCATTTTGAGGTTTGAGAAACTTTGCCCCTCCTGGTAGGATTGTATATCCCATACGTCACTAGCTCATTGCCAATTTGAAAGAAATGAATTTATCAGGTAAGTTCTTACATAAATTGTTACGTGTGTGTGTATATATATATATGTGTGTGTGTGTGTGTGAGAGAGCACTCTCGCCTTACAAGCAACTGCCAGGGTGCCGACAGTTAAATATAGTAAATATATATATATGTGTGTGTGTGTGTGTGTATATATATATATATATATATATATATATATATATATATATATATATATATATTTATATCCATATAATGAAGGGCGCACTCAGGTTTTTTTTAGAAGCAAATAAGTATTAATTTATTGATAGTGTCAAAAGAACATGGTCGACGTTTCGGCCCTCAGTTGGGCCTTCATCAGGACATTTACAGTCAGATTGCTGAATTGTTCCCAATCCGAAAAAAGACGTTATATATATATATATATATATATATATATGTATGTGTGTGTGTGTATATATAGAGCTAATAGACGAAGCACACTCTGGTCTTATCAAATGTATAACACAATTTCTTCTACTAGATACGACGAGTCCACGGATTCATCCTTACTTGTGGGATATTATCCTCCTGCTAACAGGAAGTGGCAAAGAGCACCACAGCAGAGCTGTATATATAGCTCCTCCCTTCTCTCCACCCCCAGTCATTCTCTTTGCCTAAACTAGTAATAGGAAGAGGTAAAGTGAAGGAGGTGTTAAAATTATAGTTTTTATTTTCTTCAAGCAAGACTTTTTTATTTTAAATGGTACCGGTGAGTGCTATTTTTTCTCAGGCAGCAGATGGATGAAGATTTCTGCCTGGAGACTGATGATCTTAGCAGTTGTCACTAAGATCCAGAGAAGTTCCCACAGAATGGCTGAGGAGTACTTGAGAAGCTTCAGTGTGGGGAACTCTTTTCATGCTACAAGCATTGAGGTATGTTCAGTCACTTTTTTCTGGAGAGACTGTGGTGTTTCAGAACAATTTTACCAATGATCCAGGAGGGTTAATATATGACCACCGTGGACTTGAAGGATGCGTATCTTCACATTCCTATCCACAAAGATCATCACCAGTTTCTCAGGTTCGCCTTCCTGGATAAACACTACCAGTTTGTGGCCCTCCCTTTCGGGTTGGCCACAGCTCCCAGAATCTTCACAAAGGTGCTAGGGTCTCTTCTGGCGGTTCTAAGGCCGCGGGGCATAGCAGTGGCGCCCTATCTGGATGATATTTTGATTCAGGCGTCAACTTACCATCTAGCCAAATCTCACACGGACATCGTGTTGGCTTTTCTAAGAACTCACGGGTGGAAGGTGAATATACAAAAGAGTTCACTAGTTCCACTCCTAGGAATTCTGATAGACTCGGTAGACATGAAAATATTTCTGACGGAGGTCAGAAAGTCAAAGATCCTAACTACTTGCCGAGCACTTCAGTCCATTCCTCGGCCATCAGTGACGCAGTGTATGGAGGTCATTGGATTAATAGTAGCGGCAATGGACATTATTCCGTTTGCTCGCTTACATCTCAGACCACTGCAGCTGTGCATGCTCAGACAGTGGAATGGGGATTATGCGGATTTATCTCCTCAAATAAATCTGGATCTAGAGACCAGAGACTCTCTTCTTTTTTGGTTGTCTCAGGAACATCTGTCCCAGGGAATGTGCTTCCGCAGGCCAGCATGGGTCATAGTGACGACGGACGCCAGCCTCTTGGGCTGGGGTGCAGTCTGGAATTCCCTGAAGGCTCAGGGTGTTTGGACTCAGGAGGAGTCCCTACTACCAATCAATATTCTGGAACTGAGAGCAATATTCAACGCGCTTCAAGCGTGGCCTCAGTTGGCTTTGGCTAGATTCATAAGATTCCAGTCGGACAATATCACGACTGTAGCATATATCAATCATCAAGGGGGAACAAAGAGTTCTCTGGTGATGATAGAGGTTTCCAAGATAATTTTGATGGGCAGAGACTCACTCTTGCCATCTTTCAGCAATCTATATCCCAGGAGTAGAGAACTGGGAAGCGGATTTTCGTCAGACTTTTCATCCGGGGGAGTGGGAGCTCCATCCGTAGGTGTTTGCGGCATTGATCCGTCAATGGGGCACACCGGAATTGGATCTGATTGCATCTCGTCAGAATGCCAAACTTCCTTGTTACGGGTCCAGATCAAGGGATCCCCAAGCAGTACTGATAGATGCTCTAGCAGTACCTTGGTCGTTCAACCTGGCTTATGTGTTTCCTCCTTTTCCTCTCCTGCCTCGTCTGATTGCCAGAATCAAACGGGAGAGGGCTTGATATGCAGATCTAGTGGAAATGTCATCTCTGCCACTGTGGAAACTGCCACTGAGACAGGACCTTCTCATCAAAGGTCCGTTCCAACATCAAAATCTAAATTCTCTGCAGCTGACTGCCTGGAGATTGAACACTTGATTTTATCTAAGCGGGGATTCTCTGAGTCGGTCATTGATACCTTGATTCAGGCTCGCAAGCCTGTCGCTAGGAAAATTTACCATAAGATATGGCGTAAATATCTTTATTGGTGCGAATCCAAGGGCTACTCATGGAGTAGGGTCAGGATTCCTAGGATTTTGTCCTTTCTCCAAGAAGGATTGGAGAAGGGATTATCAGCTAGTTCCTTAAAGGGACAAATTTCTGCTTTGTCAATTTTACTACACAAGCGTCTGGCGGATGTCCCAGACGTTCAATCTTTTTGTCAGGCTTTAGTCAGAATCAAGCCTGTGTTTAAACCTGTTGCTCCGCCATGGAGTTTGAATTTAGTTCTCATTGTTCCTCAAGGGGTTCCGTTTGAACCCATGCATTCCATAGATATTAAGCTTTTATTTTGGAAAGTTTTGTTTTTAGTTGCTATCTCTTCTGCTTGAAGAGTTTCTGAGCTTTCTGCGTTACAATGTGACTCGCCTTATCTTATATTCCATTCTGATAAGGTGGTTTTGCGTACTAAACCTGGATTCCTTCCTAAGGTTGTTTCAAATAAGAATATTAATCAGGAAATTGTTGTTCCTTCTTTGTGTCCTAATCCTTCTTCTAAGAAGGAGCGTCTGTTACATAACTTGGACGTGATTCTTACCTTGAAGTTTTACTTACAAGCGACCAAGGATTTCCGTCAAACATCTTCCCTATTCATTGTTTATTCTGGAAAGCGTAGGGGTCAAAAAGCTACGGCTACCTCTCTTTCTTTTTGGCTGAAAAGCATCATCCGTTTGGCATACAAGACTGCTGGACAGCAGCCTCCTGAAAAAATTACAGCTCATTCTACTAGAGCGGTGGCTTCCTCATGGGCTTTTAAAAACGATGCTTCTGTTGAACAGATTTGTAAGGCTGCGACTTGGTCCTCCCTTCATACCTTTTCCAAATTTTCCAAATTTGATACTTTTGCTTCTTCTGAGGCTAATTTTGGGAGAAAAGTTCTTCAAGCAGTGGTGCCTTCCATTTATGTATCTGTCTTGTCCCTCCCGTTCGTCTGTGTCCTGTTGCTTTGGTATTGTATCCCACAAGTAAGGATGAATCCGTGGACTCGTTGTATCTAGTAGAAGAAAAGGAAATGTATGCTTACCTGATAAATTGATTTCTTCTATGATATGACGAGTCCACGGCCCTCCCTGTCATATTAGACAGATTATATTTTTGTTTTCAAAACTTCAGTCACCTCTGCACCTTTTAGCTTTTCTTTTCTCTTCCTATACCTTCGGTCGAATGACTGAGGGTGGAGAGAAGGGAGGAGCTATATATACAGCTCTGCTGTGGTGCTCTTTGCCACTTCCTGTTAGCAGGAGGATAATATCCCACAAGTAAGGATGAATCCTTGGACTCGTCGTATCGTAGATGAAATCAATTTATCAGGTAAGCATAAATTTCCTTTTTATTACAGTGACGTTTCGGGGTATTCACCCCTTCATCAGACTAACAAGAGTGAGGAAAAACATGCAAGCTTATAAACACAATTAGATCCCTCCCCCAACAGAAATTGCGCCAAAAAAGGGTTACCTTAGTGATACAAATGTTGATAGAAAATTTCACCCACCAAACGGTCTATGAGGAAGGCGCAAGCTGAAACGCGTAAGACTAGTGCTGCACTGGCCTCAGGACCCTTAGATGTGAAGTTTTAAGATAATAATAAAAGTTACATTTTAGCTTTTACACTCACTGCCTCACTTTTGAAGTTTTTCTATGGAACGAGTGGATTGGGGAATCCTTTTTTCGGTTAGCAAGTGAGTGGTTTGTTTCAAGGTGGAGAGCGAGCGAAGCTATTCTCGGCGTGTGCCGCCGCCAGAACTGACTATTGCGGATCAGTCTTGGAGGATTTGTGGATCTCTATTTAATGGACGTATTGAGGCTAGCCCTCAGCTGATCCTGACATCGAGTGATAAGCAGTAAGTCAGTTTCTACTGTTTAGTCTGATTTATTGATGGGGGCCGAATCTGTATCCTTATATGAGAATAAGAGTGTATAAAGTCTTGGTGCGCTGTACATAAGGGAGTGTCTTAGTGGCTACACCAAAATACAAACAATCATTGTTGATATGTGAGAATTCCAAAGTGCTTGTTATCAGACATTGATCAATCGTAACAGAAGTCAAAAGCATGTTACAAAACAGTTACCAAAAAGTTGTATAAACTAACCTATATCAAACGATGTGTCTGTGTTGTTCATTAAATCATAGATGTTCTAAATACAGACTTGCACAGGGACTTATTGTATCTGAGTATCCTCTATCAAAACCGTGGCGAAGGGCAATCATAATGTACAGCTACTGCTTAACATAATCGTCAACAATGCCAATAGTGTGTGGAACATATCTATCACCTCCTGGTAAGAGGCAGTGACTGTGTGAACACCAGATCAAATTAGCCCTGCCCATATGAGGCATGTATTATAGTGTTAGGGAAATTGCTATGTGGAAAACTCAAAGCATGTACTACAGTTTTTAAGGCACCATCAGGGGTGATTAATGAACAGGCATATGATCTGATCGCATGAATGGGTAGCCTGTTCCCAAGCATAATTACTAAGGGAACGATGGGCCAAGTAGTATACCAATCCATATGCTCGCATGCAAAACAAAGAGCATAGCATTAATATCGGCATTATTGCAAGATCAATCCTATAGCCATTTGTAAACCCACAATTTGCAACATAAATATGCGTAATGCGTACAATAGAGTATTAAAATATGTGGTGAAATAGTAGAGGTTTGTTATATACAACATAACAGTTATATGATCAAAAAACGTGATATAAAATTGCAACCTCATTTTTGCTATTTCATCACCACAAATAACTGGTTGAGAATAGCAGGCAGAAAAAAAATTGGCAAAAAATAACTGACACGATATAAACAGGCCAAGTTCTATACAAATCTCTACTGTATCAAAATAGTGTGCATAATAGGGAGATTCATTGCCACTGGCCATATTTCACCTCTACTATTTCACCACATATTTTAATACTCTATCGTACGCATTAGGCATATTGATGTTGCAAATTGTGGGTTTACAAATGGCTATAGGATTGATCTTGCAATAATGCCGATAATGTTTTGCATGCGAGCATATGGATTGGTATACTTACTTCCCTTAGTAATTATGTTTGTGAACAGACTACATACAGGGAGTGCAGAATTATTAGGCAAATTAGTATTTTGACCACATCATCCTCTTTATGCATGTTGTCTTACTCCAAGCTGTATAGGCTCGAAAGCCTACTACCAATTAAGCATATTAGGTGATGTGCATCTCTGTAATGAGAAGGGGTGTGGTCTAATGACATCAACACCCTATATCAGGTGTGCATAATTATTAGGCAACTTCCTTTCCTTTGGCAAAATGGGTCAAAAGAAGGACTTGACAGGCTCAGAAAAGTAAAAAATAGTGAGATATCTTGCAGAGGGATGCAGCACTCTTAAAATTGCAAAGCTTCTGAAGCGTGATCATCGAACAATCAAGCGTTTCATTCAAAATAGTCAACAGGGTCGCAAGAAGCGTGTGGAAAAACCAAGGCGCAAAATAACTGCACATGAACTGAGAAAAGTCAAGCGTGCAGCTGCCAAGATGCCACTTGCCACCATTTTGGCCATATTTCAGAGCTGCAACATCACTGGAGTGCCCAAAAGCACAAGGTGTGCAATACTCAGAGACATGGCCAAGGTAAGAAAGGCTGAAAGACGACCACCACTGAACAAGACACACAAGCTGAAACGTCAAGACTGGGCAAATAAATATCTCAAGACTGATTTTTCTAAGGTTTTATGGACTGATGAAATGAGAGTGAGTCTTGATGGGCCAGATGGATGGGCCCGTGGCTGGATTGGTAAAGGGCAGAGAGCTCCAGTCCGACTCAGACGCCAGCAAGGTGGAGGTGGAGTACTCTTTTGGGCTGGTATCATCAAAGATGAGCTTGTGGGGCCTTTTCGGGTTGAGGATGGAGTCAAGCTCAACTCCCAGTCTTACTGCCAGTTTCTGGAAGACACCTTCTTCAAGCAGTGGTACAGGAAGAAGTCTGCATCCTTCAAGAAAAACATGATTTTCATGCAGGACAATGCTCCATCACACGCGTCCAAGTACTCCACAGCGTGGCTGGCAAGAAAGGGTATAAAAGAAGAAAATCTAATGACATGGCCTCCTTGTTCACCTGATCTGAACCCCATTGAGAACCTGTGGTCCATCATCAAATGTGAGATTTACAAGGAGGGAAAACAGTACACCTCTCTGAACAGTGTCTGGGAGGCTGTGGTTGCTGCTGCACGCAATGTTGATGGTGAACAGATCAAAATACTGACAGAATCCATGGATGGCAGGCTTTTGAGTGTCCTTGAAAGAAAGGTGGCTATATTGGTCACTGATTTGTTTTTGTTTTGTTTTTGAATGTCAGAAATGTATATTTGTGAATGTTGAGATGTTATATTGGTTTCACTGGTAAAAATAAATAATTGAAATGGGTATATATTTGTTTTTTGTTAAGTTGCCTAATAATTATGCACAGTAATAGTCACCTGCACACACAGATATCCCCCTAAAATAGCTATAACTAAAAACAAACTAAAAACTACTTCCAAAACTATTCAGCTTTGATATTAATTAGTTTTTTGGGTTCATTGAGAACATGGTTGTTGTTCAATAATAAAATTAATCCTCAAAAATACAACTTGCCTAATAATTCTGCACTCCCTGTATATATATATTTATTATATATATATATATATATATATATATAGTAAATAGCCGGTGGCCCAGCACTCCTTCCACACAGGTGTAATCACAGCTTGGGTGCTATCCTCAAGTTAATGTATAAGTTGTGTTGATATTGGAGGGCACTCACAGGACTTGTAATGAAGCAAATAACAATGCAACTTTATTTCCAAATTAGTTTCACATTAATAAAAAGTCGATGTTTCGACGCATGTTTGGGCCTTCTTCAAGAGTGCAATCGCGTTCAATGCCTGACTCCCAGTGAAAATATCGGAGAATATATATTAAATAAGGGCCACACATGGGTCGAAACCTCGACTTTTTATTAATGTGAAAATAATTTGGAAATAAAGTTGCATTGTTATTTGCTTCATTACAAGTCCTGTGAGTGCCCTCCAATATCAACACAACTTTATATATATATATATATATATATATATGTGTGTGTGTGTATATATATATATGATTTATTTGTAGAGCGCCAACAGATTCCGCAGCGCTATAAACATAGGTGGAATACAAGAAAGCATTTATAGGGATCAGACGGGTAGAGGGCCCTGCCAAAAGTCGCACTGTTGTAGTCAGCACTAAAGAAGGTGATCTACAAACAGCATGGCTTTTAGGCTTCAAAGGGATAGCAATGGAGGAGAGGAAACGGTATAAAGAAAGGTTAGTGTAGGTTGTATGCATCCCTGAACAGTAGAGTTTTTATGGAGCGCTTGAAGTTTTCAAAACTAGCGGAGAGTCCTGTGGAGCGAGGCAGAGAGTTCCACAAGATGGGAGCCAGTCTGGAGAAGTCCTGTAAGCGGGAGTGTGAGGAGGTAACAAGAGAAAAGAAGGTCAGGAGCAGAGCGTAGGGGACGGGAGGGAGAGTATCTGGAGACGAGGTCTGAGATGTAAGGGGGAGCAGTGCCGTTGAGGGCTTTGTATGTCAGAGTGAGAATTTTGTGTTTAATCCTGGAGGCAAGAGGAAGCCAGTGAAGGGATTGTCAGAGAGGTGCAGCAGATGAAGAGCGACGTGTAAGGAAGATGAGCCTGGCAGAGGCATTCATTATGGATTGTAAAGGAGCTAGGCGGCAGCTGGGGAGACTAGAGAGGACAGAGTTGCAGGATGAGAGAGTGGATTCAA
Organism: Bombina bombina; assembly: GCF_027579735.1. Lineage (NCBI taxonomy): Eukaryota > Metazoa > Chordata > Amphibia > Anura > Bombinatoridae > Bombina > Bombina bombina. The sequence continues at coordinate 1,090,730,636 of NC_069502.1, forward strand.
ATCTAAGTTGTCTTGTGTAAGGAAGTGTCTAATTTTAGAGATGGTTTTTAAGGTGGAAGCAGCAGGATTTAGCCAAGGACTGAATTTGAGGAGTGAAAGAAAGATCGGGCATGCGGGGTAGGGGTAATGATGGTGTTGTCGACAGTTATAGAGAGATTGGGGTTGGAGATTTTGGAAGAAAGAGGGAAAATAAGGAGCTCAGTTTTGGAGAGATTTAGCTTCAGGTAGTGAGAGGACATCCAGAAAGAGATGTGAGAAAGACAGTTAGTGACACGGGTTTGCAAGGAAGGAGATAGGTCTGGTGCAGAGAAGTAGATTTAGGTGTCGTCTGAATACAAATGATATTGGAATCCATGGGACTTTATCGAACCTAATGATGACATGTAGAGTGAGAAGAGAAGGGGACAGAGGACAGAGCCTTGCGGTACCCCAACAGTAAATGGTGACGGGGCAGAGGAGGCCCCAGAGAAGGCTACACTAAAGGTACGGTTTGACAGGTAGGAAGAGAACCACAAGAGGGCTGTGTCACAAATTCCGAAGGATTGGAGAGTTTTCAGCAAAAGAGGGTGGTCAACCGTATCAATGGCTTTGGACAGATCAAGGAGGATAAGCAGAGTTAAGTGGCCTTTTGATTTTGCTGTAAGTAGGTCGTTGGTAACCTTAATGATTGCTTTCTCTGTGGAGTGATGGGGACGAAATCCAGATTGCTGTGGGTCGAGGAGGGAGTTTAATGAAAGGAAATGGGATATGGCATGCATATACTAGCTTTTTGAGAAGCTTTGAAGCAAGAGGGAGTAGGGAAATAGGACGGTAGTTGGATAGGGTGGTTGGATCAAGAGAAGGTTTTTTGAGGATAGGTGTGACCAGTGCATGTTTCAGAGATGAGGGAAATATACCGGTGCTGAGGGAGAGGTTGAAAATGTGTGTGAGTATAGGGGTAAGGGTAGAAGAGAGGGAGGGGAGCAGCTTTGAGGGGATAGGGTCAAGAGGAACAGGTAGTGAGGTGAGAGCTCAGTATAAGTGCTGAAACTTCTTCCTCAGTAACAGGGGAGAAAGAGCTAAATTTATGGCTATGTGGGTTGTGGTTGATTGCGAGCATTTGAGGGGGTGAGAGAATGGAATTATGTTGAGAACTGATTTCATTTCTGATGGAGTCGATTTTGTTATTGATGTGGCTGGCAAAGTCTTGAACTGACAGATGTTGTATTAGGGGGTGGGGGTGTGCGGAGAAGAATATTGAAAGTAGAGAACAGACGTTTTGGGTTTGAAGAAAGATTAGAGATAAGAGTAGAGAAGTAATGTTGCTTATAGAGATTAAGGGCAGAATAGTAGGAATTCAAAATTAACTTGTAATGAAGGAGATCAGCTGAAATCCGAGATTTTCTCCAGTACCGCTCAGCAGTACGCGAACATCTGCGTAGGTACCGTGTCAGAGGAGTATGCCAGGGCTGAGGATGAGTGTGTGATTTCCGAGCAATGGTAAGAGGGGCCAGATTGTCAAGGACCGATGTAAGGGTGGAATTATAGTGGCAGATAGATTGGTCAGGGCAGGAGGAGATGGATGAGAGGAGAGGTTTGAGGGAATTAGCAAGCTGTTGCTCATCTAATGACATAATGCTTCTGTGAAGTTTGGTGTGAGGAGTAGAAGGAGGGAGAGTTGTAGGGAGGGATGAGATGTTGCAGGTGAGGAGATGGTGGTCAGAAAGAAGAAAAGGAGAGTTTGTGAAGTTTGAAATAGTGCATCGATAGCTAAAGATCAGGTCAAGGGAGTGACCATCTTTGTGAGTGGGAGAGTCAGTCTATTGTGGCAAACCTGAAAGAGGATGTGAGTTGCAGAAGTTGTTTTGCAGAGGAGGCAGTGGGATTGTCAAGAGGGATGTTGAAGTCGCCAAGAATGAGGGCAGGGGGGGTGCCTGAGGAGAGTAAATGTGGTAGCCAGGCAGCCAAGTGATCTAGAAATTGAGTCAAGGAGCCAGGGGGTCGGTATATGACTGCAACACTTATAGAGAGGGGAGAGAATAAGCAAATCATGTGGGTTTCGAATGAGGAAAATGTGAGGGAAGAGATGGGATGTATTTGTTGGAAGGTGCAACAAGAGGAAAGTAAAATACCTACACCACCTTCTTGTCTATTATCTGACCTAGGAGTGTGGCAACCCCCATGTGACAGAGCAGCAGTGGTGCTGTTTCTAGGGGAGAGAGCCAGGTTTCTGTTAGAGCCAGAAGGTTGAGGGAGCGGGAGATAAAGAGGTCATGTATAGAAGTGAGCTTGTTGCAAACAGAGCGAGAGTTCTAGAGTGCGTGCACAAGTGAAAGGGGTAATGACTTTAGATGCAAGAGGAATGTGAGTAAGGTTACCAGAGTTTTGTTTTCCGAGTCTATGTAATGGTACACACGGATCTGCACGGCTAGGAAGTTGTTGGGGACCAGGATTAGGGGAGATGTCACCAGCAGCTAGTATAAGTAAGAGGGAGAGTGACATGATATGAGATACAGATTTGCAGTAATGAGACTGTTTTTGTGACGAGGTGCAGGAGGGAGAGAGAGTGTTTAGGAATAGATAAAGCTTATGAGTACAAAAGGAAGGTGAGTTTGAGAGATGGGCTAATGAACAGTGCAGGTGGTGGGGGGGAAGAAGTAATTTAATAACATAGGCCTCGCTTCCATTGAGTTGTAATTCAGTTTGCGTGCACTCGCAAACCGTTAAATATGCTGTCGAAAGCAATAGCGTTTAACAACTGTTTCCAATGGCGCGTTATACCTCAATATCGGCTGCCGGACTTCGGCTGCCGAAAAGATTTTCGCGTCCCATAGAAAGTAATAGAAGCCGTTAATCGATAAATTATACCAGGTTTCCATTGAAAGCGCTAACCGTTAATACACTGTCGGAGGCTGTCGATACATTGAGAAATATTACCCCCAGCTCAACTAGGTGTAAAGGAGGAAAAAAGAGCTTTTTGAGGCCTGTTTCTCATTGAAATTGCAAATCACAAAAAAATTATGAGTGTTTCAATGTACAAATAACATTATATATGCTACATTTATTGGTCCTATGTATAGGAATATTTGCACCCATGTTGTCATAGAAATTTCAATATGTATGTGCATATAAAAATATATGCAAGCACCACAATTATGGAACGACCTCCCGCACACTTTTAAACCTTCCCCATGCCTAATATCCTTTAAGAGATCCCTCTCTACATATCTCAAAACAGAATGCACCTGTCATTGTTGATTATATATTTCCTACCGGTTCTATGTTAAATTTTTGTGCATATATCGTGTATTATTATTGTTTTTTATTTTATTGTACCCATTGTATCAATGCAATGTTTTGTGGACCCAGGACATACTTGAAAACTATAGAAATCTCAATGTATCTTTCCTGGTAAAATATTATAAAAATAAATAAAATATCTACCTATTCAAAATGAAACCTTTGCCCAGGGATGCTATATATAATCTCAATACATATAGAAAAATAATTCAAAGGAAATAAGTTGTTTATCATGAAGATGAGTTTTATTATTACAGATTTACCCTCATTCAAATGTAATTTTCAATGTGAAAATCATATTTATTCAATACAAAACGATGACACATTAAAGTTATGTGTCATAGTACTAATATTTATAAAATATATGTAATGTCATGTCTGCTAAAGCAGATAATACATTTGCAATATTTAGACTATTAACCAAAATACATAAGTGCTTAATATTACATACTTCAAGAGATATGAAGTATTGTCTTTAACATGGAGTTATTGAAACATTTTAAAAGTGCATTGGTCCCAGGGAGAGTCTGTGTCTGTTCATATGATGTCAATTAAAATGTATTAATCACCTCTATATCATGGCAATCACATATATGTTGTGTATACATCAGTGCTTAAATATCATAAAGATACATTTATCTAATTATTCTAAATATTGAATAATAATCTTGACAAAAAGGAGTGCATTAGTCATGATAGGTATTAGTCATGATAGGTATATATTTCAGATATTACATTCCACATAGGACTATAAGAATGAATGCAAGGTATTTGGCCATATCAACAGGAAGGAGTATTTACTTTTCAACTCTTCTATAACTGTATAACCCTTTAGCTTCATCTGAAGGATCAAACAACATATGCTTGTGGAATATAAATCATAACATTTACACATGTCACGTTGACTAATGTTAGAGAGCATATACTGTATAAATTTCAGACACGTATCCCCAAGTATTCTTAAACGGCATAATATCCTCAATAAAAGGACACATAAATTTATCAACAATGTACACCTACATATTAATTGACATCATGTGAAATAAAAATGAATAAAGCTGTTCATTTTTAGCAGATAAACAGCTATTAGAATAATATTAAGATATATGTTCAAATTTGGATTAGAAAAATGGATGCATATTTATGAGATGAAAATCGCACTTAAAAAAGTGCTTTAGTGCAAAAATTAGATATGATATATCTTGGGTGGAAAAAAAAGAATATTAATTAATTCTTGCGGCGGTATTTTGACTTTGGAGGAGAGGTACTTAGGGGGGCAGTGTGGCGTCTTGTGCGACGCCCACCAGCTGAATGTGAGGCTAATAACCGTGATTCAGGGTCCTGCAGGGAGATGACAGAGGATGCAAGGGAGGATGGAGTTTGGGGCCTATCCGCGAGCCTCTCCACTGCCTCTGCCAGGCGGACGAGTGAGGCATTATGGATGTCCATTTGGCTCTGTATCCTTCTCAAATCCTGCTGCTGCTGGAGCCTGGACAGCCTAAGCTCTCTATGTATGAGCCTCAGTAGATCATCCTGCTGGGACTGTGCCGGACCCTGTTGTACAGTTGGTGTCTCAGGAACTAATAATTGGCTGGTTCCAGGGCTGTCTCTCCGTATTGGTGACTGTGAGGTTGTCTGTGATGGCACTGTTGGCAATACATTGGTGGGTGCAGTGGGTGGTGGTGTGGATTCCTGTTGTGCCATAGGAGTGGGAGGCATATAGTAAAGATGATGCAGATCTGTATGCTGCTGTGGTGGGTGCATCATCTGCTGCTGAGGATAATGATGTCGTGGTGGGTGCATCATCTGCTGCTGAGGAGGATGTTGTGGGGGGTGCATCATCTGCTGCTGAGGAGGATGTTGTGGGGGGTGCATCATCTGCTGCTGAGGATGTTGTGGGGGGTGCATCATCTGCTGCGGTGGGTGCAGCTGTCGGGGCTGTGCCATTTGTTGCTGCGAAGTATGCATGAACTGCCATTGTTGAGGAGGATGAGTCTGCTGGGGTTCAGAACCCAAAACATGAAATGTTGTCTCCGAGGTAGATGGAGAAGGGCATGATACATCCTCCACCTCATATGCCCTAGGCTGCTGCATATCATCTTCTAAGAGGCTGATATAGGAGGTAGTGTCACCATAGATATCCTCATCCTCCTCAGTGAATGTAGGAACATCCTGCTGTAGTGTTGGTGCAGCTTCATACTCCTCCTGTTCGTAACCTACAAATAAATATACGGTATGTTTACATTATCTATCTAATAGAATATATTACTTTGTAGCATAACAATACAGACTATTATATTCCATATTTATGTGTATATATGTACACACACACATACACACACACACACACACACACACACACACACATACACACACATACACACACATACACACACATACACACACATACACACACACACACACACACACACACATACACACACACACACACACACACACACACACATACACACACACACACACACACATACACACATACACACACATACACACACACACACACATACACACACATACACACACACACATACACACACACACATACACACACATACACACACACACATACACACACACACACACACACATACACACACACACATACACACACATACACACACACATATAGTGTGTTTGGGATAAAATCCAAGCATATATGACCATAACTGAGGAATCTTTATAGACTGTGTCTTAAAGGAACATTGTTAAAGGGACACTGTACCCAAATATTTTCTTTTGTGCTTCAGATAGAGCATGCAATTTTAATCAACTTTCGGATTTACTCCTATTTTCAAATGTTCTTTATTCTCTTGGTATCTTTATTTGAAATGCAAGAATGTAAGTTTAGATGGTGGCCCATTTTTGGTGAACAACCTAGGTTGTCCTTGCTGATTGGTGGATAAATGCATCCACCAATCAAAAAGCGCTGTCCAGAGTTCTGAACTTAGAAAAAAGCTTAGATGCCTTCTTTTTCATATAAAGATAGCAAGAGAACGAAGAGAAATTGATTATAGTAGTAAATTAGAAAGTTGCTTAAAATTGCATGCTGCATCTGATTCACAAAATAATAAATTTGGGTACAGTGTCCCTTTAAGGACAATGACACATGATTTATATGAAATGCTTAATATTCTTGGATATTATATTATCAATATTCTTGCTTGTCGGAGCAGATATACAATACAGAGTGCTTGCTGAACATATTAAATACAACTATGTAAATTTAGATTCATAGCTAAACACAGATGGGTATTTGATATACAACATATATACATCACATATATGGTTATATTTAATATTGAATATTCACCTTCATACACCTCTTCAGGTGGCACAGAGGTGTCCATTGTCCCCTTACATCCGTGAACAGATTCATCCGAGATGACATTGGACAGCATCTCCTCCCATGACCTTAGGTGTATTCTCTTGCTAGGACCACCACCTGTCCCACGTGCATATTTGGCCTGCTGTGCCAGCTTAGCTTTGGTTTCCCTCCTGCAGTCATGATAGCGGTGTTTAATGCTGGCAGTAGAACGATTACGTCCTAAGCAGCTGACTGCCACTCGAATCTCCTCCCACAGCTTATTCCGGACACCCGGCCTCAGGTTAGGGTTCTCCAGCTGAGCTGCCCTCTCCAAGTAGGCCTCAACAAGAGCCTCCTTCTCCTCCTCAGAGTACCTCTCCTCTCTTAGCCTGCCCTTCACACCTGAAGGGCCAGCAGACACAGACTCTCCCTCCTGTGACTGGGGACCAGCCCTCTCTACCTCCTCTGTCCCTGCAGGCTGTGACAGGCTACCACCAGCCCCACCCCCACTTGCCACAGTCTGCCCCACTTTCCCTTTTCTTTTTGTGCCTAGCTGAGGCTGACTCCTCCTCACTCCTCCCACCTCCACTCCTCTTCCACCCTCTCTCCTTCCCTCCTCTGCCAGGGTTTGAGGAAGGACAAATCCTCCACCCAAACCTCGGCCCCTATTCCTGCCCATACTACTCCCTACTTCCCCCCTCTCCCTCCCTCTATCCACCCTCTCCACTGCCCTCCCCCTAGCCACCCCCTTCCCAACTCCACTAGGCCTATCCATCCCTTTCTCCTTCCTCCCTAACTCTAACCTAACACTAAAGTCCCTAGCTTACCTAACTACACTAATTCACCTAACTAAACCCTAAATTAAATAGCCCCAAAACTAACTACCTAACCTATCTAGACCCTAACTATCTCTATTCTATATCCCTCAAAATAAAAATAAAATGTGGGGGTGAAAATAAACAAAGGGATGTAAATGAAAAAGGAAAATCTAAGGAGGATTAGAACAAAATTATAGAAAAATAATAAGGGATGCAAATGAAGAAAGGGGTGGGCTATATAGTCAAATGAAACAAAAAAATATGGGATGTAAAAAAAAAAATAGGATGGGCAAAATGTATATTAAAAAAAAAGTTATATAGTGAGGAAGGGAAGGGTAGTCAAAGGGGGGATGGGAAGTGGAATAAGGGGATTAATGAAAGGAGTAATAAAGGAAGATGGGGATATGGGGGTTAATGAAATAAAAAAAAATGTGAATGTGTTTGTATCAAATAAAAGTGTGTGTGTGTGTATTTGTGTGTATAAACTAATGTGTGTTAATTAACTAATGTATGGATGTGTGTGTGTGTGTTCCTAATATTATATGAGGCCTACAATAAGAATATATGAAAATAAAATATCAAACTCTCCACTAACTCTCAAACAACTCTCAAAAACCCAAAACTCCTACCAACGCAACTAGCTCCCGTGTCTTTCTCTCTAGAGGCGATCACAGGTAAAGAGCGCAGGCGCAAACCGTTATTCTTATAGACAGAGGTCGGGTTACCATGGCAATGCACTTGTTATGGCGCGCTTTTCGACAAATCCGACATCGGTTGGCAACGCAAACTTACGTACGGCCGAAAAGAGCGACTGCGCGCAACACGCTAATCTTTTCAATGGAAAGCTGGTACTAAAATGGAGCCGTAAATTACTTTTAGCTGTCGTCCGCTTCGGTAGCTTACGGCTCCATTTTTAACGACTCAATGGAAGCGAGGCCTTAGTTTGTTATAGAGACAAGAGGTAGCAAAAAGGAATATAAAGATATTGAGTATTTTTACAAAAGTGGAAACCAATTAAACATAAGACACAGTATTACAGCAGCACTTGCATAAGGAAACAATGAGATACATAATACACAATATTACAAGAGTACTTGCCTTATGTCTTGCCCCTTGTCCAACCCTTGTTCAAGTCTTGTATATATGTATGTATATACAGTATGTGTGTCTATATAAAATATATAGAGATATTATGAGATAAGAGACGTTAGGAGTCAGAAAATCAGCACAACGTTAGTAAAAAATAAGCAAAACTATAAATTGTATTTAAATATTCCCTTTTTTACTGTAATTTAATTATGAACATTGTCTCTTCAGTTCCTGCTAAAAGTGGAAAACTTCAGACTTGAACCTGCTAAATTCCACACAATCTGCCCTTGATTCTCTGCAGCGAAGGAAAAAGCCCATTTCTTTATCAATACTAACCCTTTACAATTATTTTTCTCTCTCAATATTTAAAGGGATATGAAACCCAATTGTTTTTCTTTCATGTTTCAGATAGAGCATGCAATTTCAAGCAACTTTCTAATTTACTCCTATTATCAAATTGTCTTCACTCTCTTGGGTATCTTTATTTGAAAAGCAAGCATGTAAGCTTAGGAGCCGGCCCACTTTTGGTTCAGACCCTGGTGGCTATATTCCTGCTTCTTCATATAAATATACGGAGAGAACAAAGAAAACATGATTATAGGAGTAAATTTAGAAAGTTGCTATCTTTAAATGACTAACATAACTTTAACCCCTTAACAACCGAGGACGTGCAGGGTACGTCCTCAAAAAAAAAAAGGCAGTTAATGCCTGAGAACGTACCCTGCACGTCCTCGGTGTGGAAAGCAGCTGGAAGCGATCCTGTTTGCTTCCAGCTGCTTTCCGGTTATTGCAGTGATGCCTCGATATGGAGGCATCCTGCAATAACCTTTTGAAGCCATCCGATGCAGAGAGAGCCACTCTGTGGCCCTCTCTGCACCGGAGATCGGTGGCTTCCTTCGTTGGTGGGTGGGAGCAGTACCGGGAGGCGGGTGGCGGCCATCGATGGCCCTGGAGATGTGGAGGGGGCGGGATCGTGGGCGGGGATGCCCGGGGGCGCGCACGGACAAGCGCGCGTGCACGGGGAGGGAGCGAGTGGGAACCGCTACACTACAGAAAAAGGCAATCAGTTAAAAAAAGTTAAAAAAAAAATACGATCAATGAGGTGGTGGGGGTTTGTGGTGGGGGGGTGGGGGGTGTTTGGGGAAGCTACACTACAGAAAAAAAAAAACACTAAGAAAAAAAAAAAAGCCCTTTTTTGTGCAAGCTGGGTACTAGCAGACAGCTGCCAGTACCCAAGATGGCCCCCAATAAGGCAGATAGGGAAGGGTTACAGAGCTGTTTTGGGGGGGATCAGGGAGGTTGGAGGCTAAGGGGGGTCCTACACAGCAGAAGAATTATTATTTTTTTTTTTTTTAAAAAAAACCTAAACCCCCCAAAAAGCTTTTATTTTAGTACTGGCAGACTTTCTGCCAGTACTTAAGATGGCGGGGACAATTGTGGGGGAGGGAAGGGAGCTGTTTGGGAGGGATCAGGGGGTCTGATGTGTCAGGTGGGAGGCTGATCTCTACACTAAAGCTAAAATTAACCCTGCAAGCTCCCTACAAACTTCCTAATTAACCCCTTCACTGCTAGCCATAATACACGTGTGATGCGCAGCAGCATTTTGCGGCCTTCTAATTACCAGAAAGCAACGCCAAAGTCATATATATCTGCTATTTCTGAACAAAGGGGATCCCAGAGAAGCATTTACAACCATTTGTGCCATAATTGCACAAGCTGTTTGTAAATGATTTCAGTGAGAAACCTAAAATTGTGAAAAATTTAACTGTTTTTTTTTTTTATTTGATCGCATTTGGCGGTGAAATGGTGGCATGAAATATACCAAAATGGGCCTAGATCAATACTTTGGGTTGTCTACTACACAACACTAAAGCTAAAATTAACCATACAAGCTCCCTACAAGCTCCCTAATTAACCCCTGCACTGCTGGGCATAATACACGTGTGGTGCGCAGCGGCATTTAGCGGCCTTCTAATTACCAAAAAGCAATGCCAAAGCCATATATGTCTGCTATTTCTGAACAAAGGGGATCCCAGAGAAGCATTTACAACCATTTGTGCCATAATTGCACAAGCTGTTTATAAATAATTTCAGTGAGAAACCGAAAGTTTGTGAAAAAATTTGTGAAAAAGTGAACGATTTTTTGTATTTCATCGCATTTGGCGGTGAAATGGTGGCATGAAATATACCAAAATTGGCCTAGATCAATACTTTGGGATGTCTTCTAAAAAAAAATATTTACATGTCCATTGATATTCAGGGATTCCTGAAAGATATTAGTGTTCCAATGTAACTAGCGCTAATTTTGAAAAAAAGTAGTTTGGAAATAGCAAAATGCTACTTGTATTTATGGCCCTATAGCTTTCAAAAAAAGCAAAGAACATGTAAACATTGGGTATTTCTAAACTCAGGAAAAAATTTAGAAACTATTTAGCATGTTTTCTTTTTGGTGGTTGTAGATGTGTAACAGATTTTGGGGGTCAAAGTTAAAAAAAGTGTTTTTTTTTTCATTTTTTCCTCATATTTTATAAAAAAAAATTATAGTAAATTATAAGATATGATGAAAATAATGGTATTTTTAGAAAGTTAATTTAATGGCGAGAAAAACGGTATATAATGTGTGGGTACAGTAAATGAGTAAGAGGGAAATTACAGCTAAACACAAAATGTAAAAATAGCCTTGGTCCCAAACGGACAGAAAATGGAAAAGTGCTGTGGTCATTAAGGGGTTAAAAGATAAGCCTGGGAAGAATATGCAGATGGAGTTTTTTTAAAACACTGGATACATGTTGGAATTTTGTGTTTAGTGTCCATTTAATTGCTTTTTTTCCAATTTATCTTGTTTTAAAATGAATTTTCAGGTAGTGACATGGGGGGGGGGGGTAGCACATTGAAAAATGTACATATACAATTGGTGAGTCTTGCAGAGAATAAATGTAGACTGTAAGGAAGAGGTTTTATTTTCCTTTTAACAACTAATTATGTGAAACTGCATTAATTTATTCCATTAATTTTTAATAAGATATATTTGTAAACAAAATATGACCAATCTCTTGCCTGTCTTTACATTACCCTCTGCTTGATTGTATATTACATTGCTGGCACACAGTAACTGTCAATGGCTTTTACCATTTAAATTTGGAAACAAAATACAGCTAAATCATGGTGTTGATAGACTGGGAAGATTGATTACCTGATTCAGGTTTGATTACCATATACATTCATTGGGATGTGTTATTATGAAACTATGATGGATTGGTAATCACTTTCCCTACAGACATGGAATTTACCTATATTCTTTACTTACGTTCCAATTTACCAGACAGCACACAGTTAATGTATTCAATGCAAGTCTACAGAAATTAAAAAAAAAAAATGATTAAATGAAACTCCACTGATCTCTTTCTACCTTTTTGACACTGTGATTTCTCATAAACTGGGACCTACACATGGGGGGCATCTTTAAACAAATCCATGTTAAAACAAAGCAATTGCTTATTTATTAAGAGATATTACAACTTTGTGACCCCCCCTCCTCTCTCTGCTATTGTGGTGGACTAGGAACAGTAACAGTTTGGAAATTTATTTTGATGTAAGCCTGTAAATTGTATCAGACCTTAGAAATATTAAAATATTTGCCCTTTTATGCTTCTGAATGATTTAATTCCCTTTGCTGCAATATCTCATTAATTTTCAACTATTTTCATCCTTGTATACATTATGAACATCTTTCAAATCCTGTATTCTTTGACTAAAGTCAATTATCATGTCCATTTGACTGGCACCATAATTGTTTGTTAATTAATCGTTTTGACCTAAAACAGTTCTATTCATGTGGCATTTTGGGTATAGACAGTCCCCAGGATAATTGTTTTGCAATCATTTTGAAAAGCCGACTTTATTCTTGAATTAAACCATTTCAGCAAGAGCAGGTCATGTGACTTATTGCTATACAATAGTCTACATATCTTGCGCACACATTAAATATGTACAAATATATATATTTATCTGTAGAGTAGAGGCCTATTGTAAATTTAAAGAGAAAAAAATGTAACCAATAATGAATTTTAAAGTAGGAGTCAATTCTTACCCTGCTTGTATCTGCAGTATTTCTTTAGCATGACTAATCTAACCACTGTAGGCTGTGTGCTTTTTTATTTAGCTAGCAGCATCTACTTGCAGAATTGAAATTAACCTGTAATTTAGTCTTCACCCCAAATGACAAAAATTCAAATGTCTCAGTGGGGTGCTAGAAGATGCACATAAAATAGGGTTTACCGAATAAGGAATACGGTAGCGACAGATTCATCACAGAGGCTCATTTTCACCCTATGTCAGTATTGTTGCAATAAAATTAATGTTTCTTTTGCAAGTGTATTTTACTTTTTACCATAACCTCAAATCTTAATCTGTATAAAATAGTAATTCAGTCCCATGGCAACACATGTTTTATGCAATGGACAAAAAAACCCTTAGCAGCTTGACAGTCTGATATAAAAAGCATTTAATTTAGATACAAGCGACATGTGACTAGGAGGTATGCTGAAAAAATAAAAAGCAGCTTTCAGCTGGTGTTGCAAAGGCATTGCAAGGTTGTATTTATTTTTGTTGTTGCCAAATTCAATGATGCTTAAGTTTGGTTATAAAGTAAGATAACCATTTTATGTTTAATCTGGGGCCATGGAAACTAGTAGATTATGGCATAGAGCATGTAGAAAAAGTGTGTAATGAGCATCTGAAAAATGTGTAATTGGATTCAAATATTTAAAAGGAATAACTTTATTGCCTTTAAATCAATTAACAATTAGTAGTTTAATTTGTAATTGTTATGGTCGGTCTAAAGTATAAAAATACTTTTTTTTTTTTTTTTTGCATTTTAATTTCTTAAATGGTTTATTTAAATAAGATGCCATAATTATTTAAGCGGGCATAAAAATGGTTAAAGGGATAGGAAAGACCCTTTTAAATTAAATTTTGATGCTAAAGTGCCCAGTTTTTAAAAATTCGATTAAAAACAGGGGCACTTTAATTCATCAAAATTTACATTTCACTCCTGTTGTGAAAAAAATCTTACCTTTTAATCTTCACAGCTTCCTCCGCCCGTCGCAAAGCCTCTTCCTGGGTCTAAAATGAGGAAGCCGTGATTGGAGGATGACCCATCCATCATTTCTGTCATCAGAAATGGCTTGCGACGACCGGAGGAAGCTGAAGCAGCTGTCAAGTTTAAAAGGTAAGGTTTTTTTTACACAACAGGAGTGAAATGAAAATTTTGATTAATTAAAGTGCCCCTGTTTTTAATAAAATTTTTAAAAAACGGGCACTTTAGCATCAAAATTTACATTCACTTTAACGTCTATTTTCAAATGTAGTTTGTTCTCTTGGTATCATCTGTTGAAAAATAATATGTACATATCCTACACTTGTGGCTGCTAACTGGTGGTGCCTGCATACATTTGTTTCTTGTCATTGGCTCACTAGATGTGTTCAGCTAGTTCCCACTAGTGCATTACTGCTCCTTCAGCAAAAGGATACAAAGAGAATGAAGCAAATTTGAGAATAGACTTTGGAAAGTGGTTTAAAATTTTAAGCTCTATCTGAATCATGAAAGAGAAATGTTGGGTTTCAAGTCCCTTTAATGAAAATAAAAAAAAAGAGTTGCTGCCGTATTGGTCCCACAGAGAATGTTCCTTTAGTAGATTGTGGAACAACAAAAAGTTGTTGTTTTTTTTTTTTATTATTCCATAAGCTTTAGAGACCTCACAAACCTCCTTTTTCAGATAATTAAAGAAAATATTAAACCAGTACTGTTAAAGGGATAGTCAACACCAACATTTGTGTTGTTTAAAAAGAAAGATAATCCCTTCATTACCAATTCCCCAGTTTTGCACAACTAACAGTTATATTAATATACTTTTTACCTCTGTGATTACCTTGTGTCTGTGCCTCTGCAAACTGCCCCCTTATTTCAGTTCTTCTGACAGACTTGCATTTTAGCCAATCAGTGCTGACTCCTAGGTAACTTCACATGCGTGAGCTCAATGCTATCTATATGACACACATGAACTAAAGCCCTTTAGTGGGGAAAAAATGTCAAAATGCATTCAGATTAGAGGCAGCCTTCAAGGTCAAAGAAATTGGCATATGAGTCTTCCTAGGTTTGGCTTTCAACTAAGAATACCAAGAGAACAAAGCAAAATTGGAACCTTGGAGGTTCAGTCTATTCTACCTTTTTCCACCATTACCAATCCTTTCTCGGTAGTGGCCCTCATCAAGCAGGAGCAGGTGTCAGTAATACTGATTGCTCCATCGTGGCCGCGAAGGACGTGGTTCGCGGATCTAGTGAGGATGTCATCTTCTCCTCCCTGGAATTTACCTTGTCGCAGGGATCTGCTGGAACAGGGTCCTTTTGTTCATCAAAATCTAGATTCTCTGAGGCTGACTGCGTGGAGATTGAACGCTTAGTCCTTGCCAAGAGAGGGTTTTCTGAGAGAGATATTGATACTCTCATTCAAGCTTGTAAGCCGGATACTCGTCGCATCTATCATAAGGTGTGTAGAACCTACTTATTTTGGTGTGAAGAGCGTGGATTTCCTTGGCATAAAGTTAAGGTTGCCATGATTCTATTGTTTCTCCAGGATGGACTGGAGAAGGGTCTTTCAGCCAGTTCTCTGATGGGACAGATTTCCGCCTTGTCTGTTTTACTGCACAAGAGGCTCTCTGAGCTTCCAGATGTTCAGTCTTTTGTTAAGGCTCTGATTAGGATCAGACCTGGGTTCAGATCTTTGGCTCCCCTGAATCTGGTTCTTAAGGTTTTGCAATAGGCTCCATTTGAGCCTATGCATGAAATTTACATTAAATTATTGTCCTGGAAGGTTCTTTTTCTACTGAGTATTGCTTCTGCGCACAGAGTATCTGAAATTGTCGCCTTGCAATGTGGCCTCATTATCTAGTGTTCCATTCGGATAAGGCTGTCCTACTTACTAAGTTAGGGTTTCTCCCTAAAGTCGTGTCAGACCGCAACATCAAGAGTAGAAAGTAAAAAAAAATGTAGGAGCAGCAAGTAAGTTAATTAAAACTTGACTTTTATTAATAATTTAAAAATGAATTAAATAATGCCCTAATCCTTCTTCATATTTTCGACATGGTTCGTGCCTTGAAGTTTTATCTTCAAGCTACTAAGGATTTTAGACAAACTTCTTTCTTGTTTGTGGCATATTCTGGGAAGCGTAAGAGTCATCTTTTTGGTTGAGGAGTCTTATCCGCTTAGCTTATGAGACAGCGGGACATAGACCTCCTCAGAATTACGGCTCATTCTACTAGAGCAGTGGCTTCCTCTTGGGCCTTTAAGAACAAGGCCTCTATGGATCAGATTTGTAAGGCGGCTACCTGGTCCTCCTTACAAACTCTTTCTAAATTTTACAAGTTTAATAATGATTTTTGCTTCTGCTGAAGCAGCCATCGGGAGAAAGGTTTTGCAGGATGTGGTGTCCTCAGATTAGGGTCTGCCTCTATTTTTGTCCCTCCCGTTATCATTCAGTGTCCTAGAGCTTGGGTATAAGTTTCCCAACAGTAAGGAATGAAGCTGTGGACTCTCCTTATATTAAGAAGGAAAACATAAATTATGCTTACCAGATAATTTCATTTCCTTCTGTATAAGCCTGTGTTTCTCCGATGGGCGGCCCCTAAAATTTCTATTTTTCTTCTGGCACCTTTTATACCCTGATATTTTTCCTGTTTCTTGTTCCCTCGGCAGAATGACTGGGGGATAGGGGAAGTGGGAGAGGTATTTAAGCCTTTGGCTGGGATGTCTTTGCCTCCTCCTGGTGGCCAGGTATTTCCCAACAGTAAGGAATGAAGCCATCAACTCTCCTTATACAGAAGGAAATTAAATGATCTGGTAAGCATAATTTATGTTTTCTGACTTATTCCGCTGTGACAGTTTATTGTGCCTGTCGTAATTAAATTTCTTTGGAACAATTTTGCAAGGTGGCTGCATGGTGGCTTCCTTGCATATTTTCAGTATATTATAGCATAACAAGTCTTTGTGTTAGCACAAACCAGAATTTTGGTGCAAGGTCTTATATCCTTTGAGTTATTCACCTATGCCTTCATTTGGTTCATGTTTGGTACTGATCCACCAGGTGAGCCACAAAAATGTTGTGCAGATTTACCAGATCTGATATGGTTCCAAAGATTGTTTTTTCGAGTAAATGCATTTCTTCACACTCAAAGTGGACCATGTGAATACTTGCTCTGCCAGACCCACATTTTGGATTTATGCCTATGACTTTTCTCCAAATAGACTATGCTTGAATATGTATGTACTCAGCCAAGCAGGACTTTTTGGTGATGCTTCTAGCTATTCCAGTGGTCACAGGACTTCTACCATCAAGTACTGATATAGTTGTACTTTAGGTTTGGAGACACTGATCTATTGATAAGTATTAAAAGGGCATGAAAGGGCATGAAACCCAAAATGTTTTTCGTGATTTAGGTACTGAATGCAGTTTTAAACAACTTTCCAACTGACTTCTATTATCAAATGTGCTCCATTCTCTGTGTCCTTAGGTGAAGGAGCATCCATGCACTACTAACAGGATCACCCAGTGTGTTTAGCTAGCTCCAAGGGGTTTATGTGCAACCCAACCACAATCAGCTGTATGGAAACTAAGAGAACAAAGCAAATTAGAAAATAGTAGGAAAGTTGTCTAAAATTGAATGCTTTGTCTTAATCATGGAAGTATAATTTTTAATATCCCTTTTTAATATTTTTCTTGTTTTCCAAATGGCTTATACAATTGTACTTCCTGCTGTAGTCTTGCACCCACATTTTTTTATTTATTTTTTAAATACTTTTAGTGACTTGTTTATACTTATATATTTTATTATATGAACTATTTGAACACCAGACATCCGATAGTGTAATTATTAGTTCTTAATAGTCCTTATTTACCAAATTATAAGTAAAACTATAAGTAGAACACACATTTACCTAGTGTTTGTGCAAAAGAAGTATGAAACCCAAACATGCTAAAAACATGTATCTTCAATATGTAGATATAGATAAGTATATTTTTATTTCATATCTATCTATCTATCTATCTATCTATCTATCTATCTACACACAGAGAGAAAAGTCTACCACTCACTTGCAAGTACTCTGCTAAGATTAAGAGCACCACAACCGGAAGAGTTAGTTACCACATCTAGCCCAGGTACCACGTCAAGGTCTCTCCCAAACCTGGGTCCCTAATACAGCCATACAATGCAAGTTCTCAATCAAACAAACTGGGAACAAGTCAAGGGTTCACAGACTTATGTAATCACCCTAGACATATACAAAACACGGACAGGGACTGCACTCTCGGACTGGACTCGGTACACATCCTATGACCCTGCAACATGCTCAGCCCTGGGTGCTCAATAGCACTCTCAGGAAGCTGTGCTGTCTCCAAAGTTCCAGGCAGTTAACCCCAGACAAGTCTGGATTCAAGGCTCATAGGGAAAATTACAAAACGAATCCAGTCTGAGAGTGCAGCCCCTTCCATGTTTTGTATATGTCTAGGGTGATTATTTGGCCAGATGCGTTAGCTTAACTCTTCCAGTTTTGCTTTTATTCTTAGCTGAGAGCTTGCAAGTGAGTGCTAGCCTTCCTCTGTGTGTTGTATTAATTTGTTTTGTAATTTTCCCTGTGGGCCTTGCACTCAGACTTGTCTGGGGTTAACTGCCTGGGACTCTTGGGACAGTGCAGCTACTGTGAGGGCTATTGAGCACCCAGGGCCGTTTATTTTGCAGGGTTATAGGATGTGTACCCAGTCCAGTCTGAGAGTGCAGCCCCCTTCCATTATTATATATATATATATATATTTACAGACACATTTTTATATATATATATATATATATATATATATATATATATATATATATATATATACAGGGAGTGCAGAATTATTAGGCAAGTTGTATTTTTGAGGATTTATTTTATTATTGAACAACCATGTTCTCAATGAACCCAAAAAACTCATTAATATCAAAGCTGAATAGTTTTGGAAGTAGTTTTTAGTTTGTTTTTAGTTATAGCTATTTTAGGGGTTATCTGTGTGTGCAGGTGACTATTACTGTGCATAATTATTAGGCAACTTAACAAAAAACAAATATATACCCATTTCAATTATTTATTTTTACCAGTGAAACCAATATAACATCTCAACATTCACAAATATACATTTCTGACATTCAAAAACAAAACAAAAACAAATCAGTGACCAATATAGCCACCTTTCTTTGCAAGGACACTCAAAAGCCTGCCATCCATGGATTCTGTCAGTGTTTTGATCTGTTCACCATCAACATTGCGTGCAGCAGCAACCACAGCCTCCCAGACACTGTTCAGAGAGGTGTACTGTTTTCCCTCCTTGTAAATCTCCTATTTGATGATGGACCACAGGTTCTCAATGGGGTTCAGATCAGGTGAACAAGGAGGCCATGTCATTAGATTTTCTTCTTTTATACCCTTTCTTGCCAGCCACGCTGTGGAGTACTTGGACGCGTGTGATGGAGCATTGTCCTGCATGAAAATCATGTTTTTCTTGAAGGATGCAGACTTCTTCCTGTACCACTGCTTGAAGAAGGTGTCTTCCAGAAACTGGCAGTAGGACTGGGAGTTGAGCTTGACTCCATCCTCAACCCGAAAAGGCCCCACAAGCTCATCTTTGATGATACCAGCCCAAACCAGTAGTCCACCTCCACCTTGCTGGCGTCTGAGTCGGACTGGAGCTCTCTGCCCTTTACCAATCCAGCCACGGCCCATCCATCTGGCCCATCAAGACTCACTCTCATTTCATCAGTCCATAAAACCTTAGAAAAATCAGTCTTGAGATATTTCTTGGCCCAGTCTTGACGTTTCAGCTTGTGTGTCTTGTTCAGTGGTGGTCGTCCTTCAGCCTTTCTTACCTTGGCCATGTCTCTGAGTATTGCACACCTTGTGCTTTTGGGCACTCCAGTGATGTTGCAGCTCTGAAATATGGCCAAACTGGTGGCATCTTGGCAGCTGCACGCTTGACTTTTCTCAGTTCATGGGCAGTTATTTTGCGCCTTGGTTTTTCCACACGCTTCTTGCGACCCTGTTGACTATTTTGAATGAAACGCTTGATTGTTTGATGATCACGCTTCAGAAGCTTTGCAATTTTAAGAGTGCTGCATCCCTCTGCAAGATATCTCACTATTTTTGACTTTTCTGAGCTTGTCAAGTCCTTCTTTTGACCCATTTTGCCAAAGGAAAGGAAGTTGCCTAATAATTATGCACACCTGATATAGGGTGTTAATGTCATTAGACCACACCCCTTCTCATTACAGAGATGCACATCACCTAATATGCTTAATTGGTAGTAGGCTTTCGAGCCTATACAGCTTGGAGTAAGACAACATGCATAAAGAGGATGATGTGGTCAAAATACTCATTTGCCTAATAATTCTGCACTCCCTGTATATATATTTACAGACACTTTATTTATATATATATATATATATATATATATATATTACAGCTATAACGACGGCACTCACTGGATTTTGTAAAATATAACTTTTATATCAGACGTATCATAAAAGTCCCATGACGTTTCGGTGCCTGACTGGCACCTTTATCAAATGGATTCACCCAGCATGTAGGCAGATGGTATGTCCTGGCATCCGGAATGTCAGATAAAAAGAAAGAGATTAAGCAGCCTTTAATACCTGATTTTTCACCAGATTCGCAAGTGAAAGACACAGTTTTCGGCTCCAGACGTTCATGTCAGTGTAGCCACGCCCCTTTCAGTTCCTCCCACTCCATGCCTATTGGGTTGCGTCACGCTCATAACCAAAACACCCATCTCAGGTGTAGGGAGCATGCACATGGCTAATTTGCATAAGTTGTACTGTGCATGGCATTGCAGTGGACAGGGATTGACAACTTGTAATCGCTGCAGCATTGAATTTAAAAAAAAAAAAACTACATATGTTGAACAAATGCACATGCACTGTACACTGTAACAATTGTGGGGAAATGTATAACAAATGTCTAGATGTGTGGGCACTGCATTATAAGACCCTGGATGTGTGCAAAAGGATATTAGGAGGCCCATGAATGTCCCAATTCTATTTTATAGTGTCATGGCAAATGACAATGGACACTAGCAAACACTACCCAACCAAGAGGTTGCTAAGACCATGATGCAAAGATGTAGAAATGCTTATGGTAAAGCCGCATCATTTCAATGTGTGAACTATCCAATAAATGCAGGAAAGTCCATCTTGACATTCAGCCCCCTCGGTTCCACTGAATCCATAGTGTAGATCCATTTGGTTTCGAGTTGTAACAGGCACCTTCCCCAGTCACCCCCTCTTGTCATAGGGGGGATCTGATCAATGATCATGGTTCTGAGACTAGAGACACAGTGTTTATGGGCGAAGTGTCAGGCCACCAGCTGGTCAGAGGATCCGTTCTTACTGGCCTCCCTGATGGCATGTCGATGATTAGCCATTCTCTCCCTAAAGGTGGTTATTGTTTTACCCACGTAAAACAGGAAGCATGGGCAGATGAGAATGTACACCATGTAGGTGCTACTGCACGACAGTCTGTCGGATTTTAAAACTTCTGTTGGTATGGGGATGTTGAAATGTGGTCCCTGTTAACAACCCATTGCACGTGATGCAATCACCGCATTTAAAACATTCCTGTCGTGTAGACTTTAGCCAAGATTCCTTCTGGTATGATTCTGTAGGATCCGTTTTAACCAGGATATCTCGGATGTTTCTGGCTCTTCGGTACACCATCCATGGTGGTCTCTTCTTCCAATGTGTCAGATTGTTGTCTGTCTGTAGAATGCCCCATCTATCAAAAACAGCTTCATGTATACGTTTGTGAATTGGCGTGTAGGTTGTGACAAAGTTCAGGTTGGGAGTGTTGATAGTTTGCTGTGTCTTATTCCTTGCCAAAACGGTCTCTTGGGTCTGGTCATTCAATTCTTCTCTTGCAGAGTCCACATCAGCTGTTGAGTATCCTCTAGCATATAGCTTGTCACACATCATATCCAACTCGGCAAGAGAAACACTCATATAGTACTTAGCAGTTCTTAGAATTAGTTTAAAAAAAACCCTGGGAAAAGATATCACTCGCACACAAAAGTTAATGCACCACTTATAGTCTAGCCCTGAATCTTTTAGATTGCATTTCTCCAACATAGGTGTGTCCGGTCCACGGCGTCATCCTTACTTGTGGGATATTCTCTTCCCCAACAGGAAATGGCAAAGAGCCCAGCAAAGCTGGTCACATGATCCCTCCTAGGCTCCGCCTACCCCAGTCATTCTCTTTGCCGTTGTACAGGCAACATCTCCACGGAGATGGCTTAGAGTTTTTTAGTGTAGAAGACCTGTTAAAAATGTGAGTGATTCATCCTGTTCCATTAGGAGAACAAGGGATGGGGTTCTACTCCAATCTGTTCATAGTTCCCAAAAAAGAGGGAACGTTCAGACCAATCTTAGATCTCAAGATCTTAAACAAGTTTCTCAAGGTTCCATCGTTCAAAATGGAAACCATTCGAACAATTCTTCCTTCCATCCAGGAAGGTCAATTCATGACCACGGTGGATTTAAAGGATGCGTATCTACATATTCCTATCCACAAGGAACATCATCGGTTCCTAAGGTTCGCATTCCTGGACAAGCATTACCAGTTCGTGGCGCTTCCTTTCGGATTAGCCACTGCTCCAAGGATTTTCACAAAGGTACTAGGGTCCCTTCTAGCTGTGCTAAGACCAAGGGGCATTGCTGTAGTACCTTACTTGGACGACATTCTGATTCAAGCGTCGTCCCTTCCTCAAGCAAAGGCTCACACGGACATTGTCCTGGCCTTTCTCAGATCTCACGGATGGAAAGTGAACGTGGAAAAGAGTTCTCTATCTCCGTCAACAAGGGTTCCCTTCTTGGGGACAATAATAGACTCCTTAGAAATGAGGATTTTTCTGACAGAGGCCAGAAAAACAAAACTTCTAGACTCTTGTCGGATACTTCATTCCGTTCCTCTTCCTTCCATAGCGCAGTGCATGGAAGTGATAGGTTTGATGGTAGCGGCAATGGACATAGTTCCTTTTGCGCGCATTCATCTAAGACCATTACAACTGTGCATGCTCAGTCAGTGGAATGGGGACTATACAAACTTGTCTCCGAGGATACAAGTAAATCAGAGGACCAGAGACTCACTCCGTTGGTGGCTGTCCCTGGACAACCTGTCACAAGGGATGACCTTCCGCAGACCAGAGTGGGTCATTGTCACGACCGACGCCAGTCTGATGGGCTGGGGCGCGGTCTGGGGATCCCTGAAAGCTCAGGGTCTTTGGTCTCGGGAAGAATCTCTTCTACCGATAAATATTCTGGAACTGAGAGCGATATTCAATGCTCTCAAGGCTTGGCCTCAGCTAGCGAGGGCCAAGTTCATACGGTTTCAATCAGACAACATGACAACTGTTGCGTACATCAACCATCAGGGGGGAACAAGGAGTTCCCTGGCGATGGAAGAAGTGACCAAAATCATTCTATGGGCGGAGTCTCACTCCTGCCACCTGTCTGCTATCCACATCCCAGGAGTGGAAAATTGGGAAGCGGATTTTCTGAGTCGTCAGACATTGCATCCGGGGGAGTGGGAACTCCATCCGGAAATCTTTGCCCAAGTCACTCAACTGTGGGGCATTCCAGACATGGATCTGATGGCCTCTCGTCAGAACTTCAAAGTTCCTTGCTACGGGTCCAGATCCAGGGATCCCAAGGCGGCTCTAGTGGATGCACTAGTAGCACCTTGGACCTTCAAACTAGCTTATGTATTCCCGCCGTTTCCTCTCATCCCCAGGCTGGTAGCCAGGATCAATCAGGAAAGGGCGTCGGTGATCTTGATAGCTCCTGCGTGGCCACGCAGGACTTGGTATGCAGTTCTGGTGAATATGTCATCGGCTCCACCATGGAAGCTACCTTTGAGACGAGACCTTCTTGTTCAAGGTCCGTTCGAACATCCGAATCTGGTCTCACTCCAGCTGACTGCTTGGAGATTGAACGCTTGATCTTATCGAAGCGAGGGTTCTCAGATTCTGTTATCGATACTCTTGTTCAGGCCAGAAAGCCTGTAACTAGAAAGATTTACCACAAAATTTGGAAAAAATATATCTGTTGGTGTGAATCTAAAGGATTCCCTTGGGACAAGGTTAAGATTCCTAAGATTCTATCCTTCCTTCAAGAAGGATTGGAAAAAGGATTATCTGCAAGTTCCCTGAAGGGACAGATTTCTGCCTTGTCTGTGTTACTTCATAAAAAGCTGGCAGCTGTGCCAGATGTTCAAGCCTTTGTTCAGGCTCTGGTTAGAATCAAGCCTGTTTACAAACCTTTGACTCCTCCTTGGAGTCTCAACTTAGTTCTTTCAGTTCTTCAGGGGGTTCCGTTTGAACCCTTACATTCCGTTGATATTAAGTTATTATCTTGGAAAGTTTTGTTTTTGGTTGCAATTTCTTCTGCTAGAAGAGTTTCAGAATTATCTGCTCTGCAGTGTTCTCCTCCTTATCTGGTGTTCCATGCAGATAAGGTGGTTTTACGTACTAAACCTGGTTTTCTTCCAAAAGTTGTTTCTAACAAAAACATTAACCAGGAGATTATCGTACCTTCTCTGTGTCCGAAACCAGTTTCGAAGAAGGAACGTTTGTTGCACAATTTGGATGTTGTTCGCGCTCTAAAATTCTATTTAGATGCTACAAAGGATTTTAGACAAACATCTTCCTTGTTTGTTGTTTATTCCGGTAAAAGGAGAGGTCAAAAAGCAACTTCTACCTCTCTCTCTTTTTGGATTAAAAGCATCATCAGATTGGCTTACGAGACTGCCGGACGGCAGCCTCCCGAAAGAATCACAGCTCATTCCACTAGGGCTGTGGCTTCCACATGGGCCTTCAAGAATGAGGCTTCTGTTGATCAGATATGTAGGGCAGCGACTTGGTCTTCACTGCACACTTTTACCAAATTTTACAAGTTTGATACTTTTGCTTCTTCTGAGGCTATTTTTGGGAGAAAGGTTTTGCAAGCCGTGGTGCCTTCCATCTAGGTGACCTGATTTGCTCCCTCCCATCATCCGTGTCCTAAAGCTTTGGTATTGGTTCCCACAAGTAAGGATGACGCCGTGGACCGGACACACCTATGTTGGAGAAAACAGAATTTATGTTTACCTGATAAATTACTTTCTCCAACGGTGTGTCCGGTCCACGGCCCGCCCTGGTTTTTTAATCAGGTCTGATAATTTATTTTCTTTAACTACAGTCACCACGGTTTCATATGGTTTCTCCTATGCAAATATTCCTCCTTAACGTCGGTCGAATGACTGGGGTAGGCGGAGCCTAGGAGGGATCATGTGACCAGCTTTGCTGGGCTCTTTGCCATTTCCTGTTGGGGAAGAGAATATCCCACAAGTAAGGATGACGCCGTGGACCGGACACACCGTTGGAGAAAGTAATTTATCAGGTAAACATAAATTCTGTTTTCTATTTTTTTTTTTCTCAAATGTATTTAAAATGAACTGCATTAACGTTTTTAGTACAAAAAGATGGGGATTAACACGTGCCTGAAATTTAAAAAGTTTACTTGTGCGAGTTCACATTCAAAATTCTACTTCTTGGTTAACAAGTTTAAGTCTTAAAATAACTCGATATATCAGTATGTTTTCTAATATATCTAAGTCTAAGTGATAATCCCTTTGGTAGGCGTTTTAACAAATGATTTGTGAATCAAGTTACTAAATGTTACATTCTGGTGAGCATTATATAAAACTATTATTTATTCCATTCTCATTTTACTTGCTTTAGAGACGACATTGCAAGTGCCCTAGACACCCTGCTCAGCTGCAGCAAAAAATACAATTGCATGCCTCGGTTACATGACATACTTTGTCGGCTGGTAGAAAAAGGAGATACAGAGTTGCTTCAGAAAGGTATGTAGCAAAATAATGTGAAGCATATATTGCTTTTTTATATATTCCAAATGAAATTAAAAACGTAATACTAATGTATGTCTTTGTTTAAATAATTTTACTGTCCCCTAAATGTCTTAGAGAATGTGATTTTATACAACTTTTCAATTTACTTCTTTTTTCTAATATGCATTGTTTTCTTGATATCAATTGTTGAAAAGCATACCTAGGTAGGCTATGGACTTGCAGTGCACTGCTGATTGATGACTGGACATATGACGTTTGTGTGGCTCATCTGATGTGTTCAGTTGGCTCCCAACAGCGCTTTGCTGCTCCTTCATCAAATGTTACCAAGAGACTGATACAAATTTGCTAATAGAAAGAAATTGGAACATTTTTAAAAATTCTTTGGTCTATCTGAATTGTGAGAAACATTTTATGTTTCGTTTCTGTTTAAAAATATCATTTCAGGGCGCAAATGCTCGTCCTTTCTATACAGCTTTTGCAAATTGAACAAGCCACTAATAAACAGTATCTTCAACACTTGGTCTCTTGTAGAACTGGAGGACATGTTTGTTTACCCTGGTCCATACTATTGATAGGGGACCTGTAAGCGATTCAGCTTGCCAACTTGATGAACATTTTACAT
The DNA here is from genome assembly GCF_027579735.1 of Bombina bombina. Classification (NCBI taxonomy): domain Eukaryota; kingdom Metazoa; phylum Chordata; class Amphibia; order Anura; family Bombinatoridae; genus Bombina; species Bombina bombina. Next base: position 1,090,756,771 of record NC_069502.1, read on the forward strand.
AACTGTTGTAATTTCCTAGGAACAATTTTATTTTTCAAACAGATTTGAGCTTTAATTGTACATTTTGAGTATTCACTTAATTAAAAGTTCTAAATATTTTTTCTTAAATTGCTTATTCTGCTGGATGATGTAGGGTAATGGATATTTGTAAAATTGTTTGAAAACATCCAGGTCCTCAAGTTATCTTTCAGGTATTAAATAAAATTAGATATTTTTTGTTTTGCAAGCTCTTTAAAGAACATGTGTTTGAGCAATTTCACTATTAAAATAAGTGGTTATCCTAGCAGTTGAAGGAGTACAAATGTCATTTTCATTATATACTCTAACAATGTCTAATTCATGTCATCACATTACTGCTTGGACATATCTAATCTGTAAGTACAGAATCCTTTTTTCAGTGGGGAAAAAATATACCTACAAGAAGGCACGATAAAAGCCTTTTTGGTAGCACTTACAAGAACATTTAGCTAACATAAGTATTTAATTATGTCTTCCTGTAGTGCTGCCTTTTCATCCAAATAGAGACTATGGTTACTCTAAACATTGTAAGAAAAGCTAATGAGTGACGGGTATTATGATGACAATACTATCAGAGGCCCTACCATGTTTTGATAGATAATGAATAAAGCCTTATTTGCTGTCATACTATAGTCTAAGTTCAGACCCCACTTATAGGAACGTTCTCCGCTGCTATTGTTTTGTATAGTCCTACACTTTGTAATTGATCTGTAAGTGAGAATCACCCTTAGCTTTAAAAAGCCTGCTTCTGTAGTCCCATTCGGTTTGTAATTAGTCAATATGGGTACCATAAGAGCTTTAAGATGCAAGAGTTTCTTAATGATTTTCAATCTGAGCTGCTAACACTTTAAGAAGGAACTAGATAAATCCGAGGAGCCTTGAGGTTTTTTTTTTTATTATTTTTTTAAATGTTTTTCTAGTACAAAGTTTTCCTATTTTTAAAGGAATAATAAACACTAAATAAATGTTGGATATAACTATGCATGGAAAGCAAAGACTAACCTGAGCATGATATGTATGTGTGTGTGTGTGTATATATATATATATATATATATATATATATATATATATATATATATATATATATATATGTGTGTGTGTGTGTGTGTGTGTATACTGTATATATATATATTTTTTTATTTTTTTTTTACAAATATTGGTTGTTTTTATATTTAAGTTTTAAGTGCAAGTCTTTATAAAGTAAAGTGAATACAGTGTTGTAAACCAGTCTTCCCTGGGTTTTTAAAAGCTGATCACTTTTGCTGAGGCCTGCTAGAGACTTTTCTAAATGAGCTGATAAAATAACTTCACAGGATTTAGTTTCCCACTAAGTGTTATGTGTGTGTGTATATGTGTATATATATATATATATATATATATATATATATATATATATATATATATATATATATATATATATATATATATATTGCTCAAAATTTTAGGTCATAATCTACTAGCCATGCCAAAATATTACTCGCCACTTCTGATCCTGCCCACATCACACCCACTATTCCACCCCCTCTTTGCATATGTTTAGCCATTGTGAAACACATTATTGTGCAGTCATTTTTAATATTTTTTTATATTATACCTTAAATTAAATAATGCTACATACAATAATAGATTGACAAAAATGAGTGCATAGCAGTTAGCAATGTTTCTGGGTAAGACAACAGCTGGATAGAAATAGGAAGTTGTTGAAGTGAGAGAGTGGAGAAAGAGAGTGCGGACAGTCATGGAAAGTCATAGCAGACCATGAATCCCTTCTTCTCTCTCTTAACTCTTTCTCCCCTCCCTCCTCTCTTTATTCTCTCTTTTTACTATCTCCCTTATCTCTCTTATTTTACTTTCTTTTTTTCCCCACTCTCTATCTTAAAGCTGTTTTCTTCTCCACTTTCACTTTTACTCTCCAATCTCTCTCTCTCTACCCCATTTACCCTCTCAGAAGTAACAATCCAAGCACTAATGGTTCTCCTACAGCCCTAGAGTAATAACATATCCTTGCACTATCTAGGCTATATAGCCTCCCTTCAGATAATATGTTGAGCAAAAAACCCCAATATGTGTTTGTCAATGCGGCAAAAGGAGTGTACATTTTTCTCTTGTAAGGTGTATCCAGTCCACGGATCATCCATTACATGTGGGATATTCTCCTTCCCAACAGGAAGTTGCAAGAGGATCACCCACAGCAGAGCTGCTATATAGCTCCTCCCCTAACTGCCATATCCAGTCATTCAAGCTCTCAACATAGCTGGAGGTAGTAAGAGGAAAGTGGTGTAATATAGTTAGTTTTTTCTTCAATCAAAAGTTTGTTTTTAAATGGTACCGGAGTTGTACTATTTTATCTCAGGCAGCATTTAGAAGTAGAATCTGCCTGCGTTTTTCTATGATCTTAGCAGAAGTAACTAAGATCCACTGCTGTTCTCACATATGTCTGAGGAGTCAGGTAACTTCATAGGGAGAATTTCGTGCAGGTTATCCTGCAATAAGGTATGTGCAGTTTAAGTTTTTCTAGGGATGGAATTTGCTAGAAAAAAGCTGCTGATACCGGATTAATGTAAGTTAAGCCTAAATACAGTGATTTAATAGCGACTAGTATCAGGCTTGCTATCAGGGGTATATACTCTGATTAATGTGCAATATAAAACGTTTGCTGGCATGTTTAATCGTTTTTATATATGCTTTGGTGATAAAACTTATTATTGGGGCCTAGTTTTTTCCCCATGGCTGGCTTGATTTTTGCCTAGAAACTGTTTCCTGAGGCTTTCCACTGTTGTAATACGAGTGGGAGGGGCCTAGTTAAAATTACAGGCAGAGACATTCAGCTTCCCTCAGCAGTCCCCTGCATGCTTTAGGACATCTCTGAAGGGCTCAAAAGGCTTCAAAAGTCATATATTGAGGAAGGTAAAGCCACAGTGAAGCTGTGGCAGTTGTTGTGACTGTTTAAAAAACGTTTTTTCAATTTGTTAATCCGTTTTTTGTATTAAGGGGTTAATCATCCATTTGCAAGTGGGTACAATGCTCTGCTAACTTGTTACATACACTGTAAAAATTTCGTTAGTTTAACTGCCTTTTTTCACTGTTATTTCAAATTTTAGCAAAACATAATTTATGTAAGAACTTACCTGATAAATTCATTTCTTTCATATTAGCAAGAGTCCATGAGCTAGTGACGTATGGGATATACATTCCTACCAGGAGGGACAAAGTTTCCCAAACCTCAAAATGCCTATAAATACACCCCTCACCACACCCACAATTCAGTTTAACGAATAGCCAAGAAGTGGGGTGATAAAAAAGTGCGAAAGCATATAAAATAAGGAATTGGAATAATTGTGCTTTATACAAAAATCATAACCACCACAAAAAAAGGGCGGGCCTCATGGACTCTTGCTAATATGAAAGAAATGAATTTATCAGGTAAGTTCTTGCATAAATTATGTTTTCTTTCATGTAATTAGCAAGAGTCCATGAGCTAGTGACGTATGGGATAATGATTACCCAAGATGTGGATCTTTCCACGCAAGAGTCACTAGAGAGGGAGGGATAAAATAAAGACAGCCAATTCCTGCTGAAAATAATCCACACCCAAAATAAAGTTTAAAGAAAAAACATAAGCAGAAGATTCAAACTGAAACCGCTGCCTGAAGTACTTTTCTACCAAAAACTGCTTCAGAAGAAGAAAAGACATCAAAATGGTAGAATTTAGTAAAAGTATGCAAAGAGGACCAAGTTGCTGCTTTGCAAATCTGATCAATCGAAGCTTCATTCCTAAACGCCCAGGAAGTAGAAACTGACCTAGTAGAATGAGCTGTAATCCTTTGAGGCGGAGTTTTACCCGACTCAACATAGGCAAGATGAATTAAAGATTTCAACCAAGATGCCAAAGAAATGGCAGAAGCTTTCTGGCCTTTTCTAGAACCGGAAAAGATAACAAATAAACTAGAAGTCTTTCGGAAAGACTTAGTAGCTTCAACATAATATTTCAAAGCTCTAACAACATCCAAAGAATGCAACGATTTCTCCTTAGAATTCTTAGGATTAGGACATAATGAAGGAACCACAATTTCTCTACTAATGTTGTTGGAATTCACAACTTGAGGTAAAAATTCAAAAGAAGTTCGCAACACCGCCTTATCCTGATGAAAAATCAGAAAAGGAGACTCAAAGAAAGAGCAGATAATTCAGAAACTCTTCTGGCAGAAGAGATTGCCAAAAGGAACAAAACTTTCCAAGAAAGTAATTTAATGTCCAATGAATGCATAGGTTCAAACGGAGGAGCTTGAAGAGCCCCCAGAACCAAATTCAAACTCCAAGGTGGAGAAATTGACTTAATGACAGGTTTTATACGAACCAAAGCTTGTACAAAACAATGAATATCAGGAAGATCAGCAATCTTTCTGTGAAAAAGAACAGAAAGAGCAGAGATTTGTCCTTTCAAAGAACTTGCGGATAAACCTTTATCTAAACCATCCTGAAGAAACTGTAAAATTCTCGGGATTCTAAAAGAATGCCAAGAAAAATGATGAGAAAGACACCAAGAAATATAAGTCTTCCAGACTCTATAATATATCTCTCTAGATACAGATTTACGAGCCTGTAACATAGTATTAATCACAGAGTCAGAGAAACCTCTTTGACCAAGAATCAAGCGTTCAATCTCCATACCTTTAAATTTAAGGATTTGAGATCCTGATGGAAAAAAGGACCTTGCGACAGAAGGTCTGGTCGTAGCGGAAGAGTCCACGGATGGCAGGAGGCCATCCGGACAAGATCCGCATACCAAAACCTGTGAGGCCATGCCGGAGCTACCAGCAGAACAAACGAGCATTCCTTCAGAATCTTGGAGATTACTCTTGGAAGAAGAACTAGAGGCGGAAAGATATAGGCAGGATGATACTTCCAAGGAAGTGATAATGCATCCACTGCTTCCGCCTGAGGATCCCGGGATCTGGACAGATACCTGGGAAGTTTCTTGTTTAGATGAGACGCCATCAGATCTATTTCTCCCACATTTGAACAATCTGAAGAAATACCTCTGGGTGAAGAGACCATTCGCCCGGATGCAACGTTTGGCGACTGAGATAATCCGCTTCCCAATTGTCTATACCTGGGATATGAACCGCAGAGATTAGACAGGAGCTGGATTCCGCCCAAACCAGAATTCGAGAAACTTCTTTCATAGCCAGAGGACTGTGAGTCCCTCCTTGATGATTGATGTATGCCACAGTTGTGACATTGTCTGTCTGAAAGCAAATGAACGATTCCCTCTTCAGAAGAGGCCAAGACTGAAGAGCTCTGAAAATTGCACGGAGTTCCAAAATATTGATCGGTAATCTCACCTCCTGAGATTCCCAAACTCCTTGTGCCGTCAGAGATCCCCACACAGCTCCCCAACCTATGAGACTTGCATCTGTTGAAATTACAGTCCAGGTCGGAAGCACAAAAGAAGCCCCCTGAATTAAACGATGGTGATCTGTCCACCACGTTAGAGAGTGTCGTACAATCGGTTTTAAAGATATTAATTGAGACATCTTTGTGTAATCCTTGCACCATTGATTCAGCATACAGAGCTGAAGAGGTCGCATGTGAAAACGAGCAAAGGGGATCGCGTCCGATGCAGCAGTCATAAGACCTAGAATTTCCATGCATAAGGCTACCGAAGGGAATGATTGTGACTGAAGGTTTCGACAAGCTGAAATCAATTTTAGACGTCTCTTGTCTGTTAAAGACAGAGTCATGGACACTGAATCTATCTGGAAACCCAGAAAGGTTACCCTTGTCTGAGGAATCAATGAACTTTTTGGTGAATTGATCCTCCAACCATGATCTTGAAGAAACAACACAAGTCGATTCGTATGAGATTCTGCTAAATGTAAAGACTGAGCAAGTACCAAGATATCGTCCAAATAAGGAAATACCACAATACCCTGTTCTCTGATTACAGACAGAAGGGCACCGAGAACCTTTGTAAAAATTCTTGGAGCTGTAGCTAGGCCAAACGGCAGAGCCACAAACTGGTAATGCTTGTCCAGAAAAGAGAATCTCAGGAACTGATAATGATCCGGATGAATCGGAATATGCAGATATGCATCCTGTAAATCTATTGTGGACATATAATGCCCTTGCTGAACAAAAGGCAAGATAGTCCTTACAGTTACCATCTTGAACGTTGGTATTCTTACATAACGATTCAATATTTTTAGATCCAGAACTGGTCTGAAGGAATTCTCCTTCTTTGGTACAATGAAGATATTTGAATAAAACCCCATCCCCTGTTCCAGAACCGGAACTGGCATAATTACTCCAGCCAACTCTAGATCTGAAACACAATTCAGAAATGCTTGAGCTTTCACTGGATTTACTGGGACACGGGAAAGAAAAAATCTCTTTGCAGGAGGTCTCATCTTGAAACCAATTCTGTACCCTTCTGAAACAATGTTCTGAATCCAAAGATTGTGAAGAGAATTGATCCAAATTTCTTTGAAAAAACGTAACCTGCCCCCTACCAGCTGAGCTGGAATGAGGGCCGCACCTTCATGTGGACTTAGAAGCAGGCTTTGCCTTTCTAGAAGGCTTGGATTTATTCCAGACTGGAGATGGTTTCCAAACTGAAACTGCTCCTAGTAGTACGTTTAGCAAGGGTAGAAATAGCCCCATCAACTTTAGGGATTTTGTCCCAAAATTCTAATCTGTCAGACGGCACAGGATATAATTGCTTAAAACGTTTAGAAGGAGTAAATGAATTACCCAATTTATCCCATTCTCTGGAAATTACTTCAGAAATAGAACTAGGAACAGGAAAAACTTCTGGAATAACCACAGGAGATTTAAATACCTTATCTAAACGTTTAGAATTAGTATCAAGAGGACCAGAATCCTCTATTTCTAAAGCAATTAGTAGTTCTTTAAGTAAAGAACGAATAAATTCCATTTTAAATAAATATGAAGATTTATCAGCATCAATCTCTGAGACAGAATCCTCTGAACCAGAAGAGTCATCAGAATCAGAATGATGATGTTCATTTAAAAATTCATCTGTAGAGAGAGAAGTTTTAAAAGATTTTTTATGTTTACTAGAAGGAGAAATAACAGACATAGCCTTCTTGATGGATTCAGAAACAAAATCTCTTATGTTATCAGGAACATTCTGCACCTTAGATGTTGAAGGAACTGCAACAGGCAATGGTACATTACTAAAGGAAATATTATCTGCATTAACAAGTTTGTCATGACAATTAGTACAAACAACAGCCGGAGGAATAGCTACCAAAAGTTTACAGCAGATACACTTAGCTTTGGTAGTTCCAGCACTAGACAGCGATTTTCCTGAAGTATCTTCTGACTCAGATGCAACGTGAGACATCTTGCAATATGTAAGAGAAAAAACAACATATAAAGCAAAATTGATCAAATTCCTTAAATGACAGTTTCAGGAATGGGAAAAAATGCCAATAAACAAGCTTCTAGTAACCAGAAGCAAAGAAAAAATGAGACTGAAATAATGTGGAGACAAAAGCGACGCCCATATTTTTTTAGCGCCAAATAAATTTAGCGCCTAAATGCTTTTTGGCGCCAAAAATGACGCCACATCCGGAACGCCGACATTTTTGGCGCAAAAGGACGTCAAAAAAATGACGCAACTTCCGGCGACACGTATGACGCCGGAAACAGAAAAGATTTTTTGCGCCAAAAAAGTCTGCGCCAAGAATGACGCAATAAAATGAATCATTTTCAGCCCCCGCGAGCCTAACAGCCCACAGGCAAAAAAGAGTCAAATTTTTTAAGGTAAGAAAAAAATGATTGATTCAAATGCATTATCCCAAATATGAAACTGACTGTCTGAAAATAAGGAATGTGGAACATCCTGAGTCAAGGCAAATAAATGTTTGAATACATATATTTAGAACTTTATAAATAAAGTGCCCAACCATAGCTTAGAGTGTCACAGAAAATAAGATTTACTTACCCCAGGACACTCATCTACATGTTTGTAGAAAGCCAAACCAGTACTGAAACGAAAATCAGCAGAGGTAATGGTATATAAATAAGAGTATATCGTCGATCTGAAAAGGGAGGTAAGAGATGAATCTCTACGACCGATAACAGAGAACCTATGAAATAGACCCCGTAGAAGGAGATCACTGCATTCAAATAGGCAATACTCTCCTCACATCCCTCTGACATTCACTGCACGCTGAGAGGAAAACCGGGCTCCAACTTGCTGCGGAGCGCATATCAACGTAGAATCTAGCACAAACTTACTTCACCACCTCCATAGGAGGCAAAGTTTGTAAAACTGAATTGTGGGTGTGGTGAGGGGTGTATTTATAGGCATTTTGAGGTTTGGGAAACTTTGCCCCTCCTGGTAGGAATGTATATCCCATACGTCACTAGCTCATGGACTCTTGCTAATTACATGAAAGAAAATTTGTTTCCCTTAAAGGCACAGTAACGTTTTTTATATTGCTTGTTTAACTTGATGTAAAGTGTTTTCCAAGCTTGCTAGTCTCATTGCTAGTCTGTATAAACATGTTTGACATAGAGGAAACTCCTTGTTCATTATGTTTAAATGCCATGGTGGAACCCCATATGAGAATATGTACTAAATGTATTGATTTCACTCTAAACAATAAAGATCAGCTTTTATCTTTAAAAAATTTATCACCAGAGGATTCTGGCGAGGGGGAAGTTATGCCGACTAACTCTCCCCACGTGTCAGACCCTTTGACTCCCGCTCAAGGGACTCACGCTAAAATGGCGCCAAGTACATCAAAGACGCCCATAGCGATTACTTTGCAGGACATGGCGGCAATCATGGATAATACCCTGTCAGCGGTATTAGCCAGACTGCCGGAATTCAGAGGAAATCGCGATAGCTCTGGGGTTAGACGTAGTACAGAGCGCGCAGATGCCTTAAGGCCCATGTCTGATACTGCGTCACAATATGCAGAAGCTGAGGAAGGAGAGCCTCAGTCTGTGGGTGACATTTCTGATTCGGGGAAACCTGATTCAGATATTTCTACTTTTAAATTTAAGCTTGAGAACCTCTGTGTATTGCTTGGGGAGGTGTTAGCTGCTCTGAATGACCATGACACAATTGCAGTACCAGAGAAATTGTGTAGACTGGATAAATACTATGCAGTGCCGGTGTGTACTGATGTTTTTCCAATACCTAAAAGGTTTACAGAAATCATTAATAAGGAGTGGGATAGACCCGGTGTGCCGTTTTCCCCCCCTCCTATTTTTAGAAAAATGTTTCCAATAGACGCCACCCCACTGGACTTACGGCAGACGGTCCCTAAGGTGGAGGGAGCAGTTTCTACTTTAGCAAAGCGTACCACTATCCCTGTCGAGGACAGTTGTGCTTTTTCAGAACCAATGGATAAAAAATTAGGTTACCTTAAGAAAATGTTTATTCAACAAGGTTTTATCCTGCAGCCCCTTGCATGCATTGCGCCTGTCACTGCTGCTGCAGCGTTCTGGTTTGAGTCTCTGGAAGAGGCCTTTTCGGACAGCTACTCCATTGACTGAAATACTTGACAAGCTTTGAACACTTAAGCTAGCTAATTCTTTTGTTTCTGACGCCATTATTCATTTGACTAAACTAACGGCTAAGAATTCTGGATTCGCCATCCAGGCGCGTAGGGCGCTATGTCTTAAATCTTGGGTCAGCTGACGTGACTTCAAAGTCTAAATTACTTAACATTCCCTTCAAGGGGCAGACCCTATTCGGGCCTGGTTTTATGGAAATTATTGTTGACATTACTGGAGGTAAGGGTCATACCCTTCCTCAAGACAGGGCCAAATCAAAGGCCAAACAGTCTAATTTTCGTGCCTTTCGAAACTTCAAGGCAGGTGCAGCATCAACTTCCTCTGCTACAAGACAAGAGGGAACTTTTGCTCAATCCAAGCCGGGCTGGAAACCTAACCAGTCCTGGAACAAAGGCAAGCAGGCCAGAAAGCCTGCTGCTGCCTCTAATACAGCATGAAGGAACGGCCCCCTATCCGGTAACGGATCTAGTAGGGGGCAGACTTTCTCTCTTCGCCCAGGCGTGGGCAAGAGATGTTCAGGATCCCTAGGCGTTGGAGATCATATCTCGGGGATATCTTCTGGACTTCAAAGCTTCCCCTCTTTAAGGGAGATTTCACCTTTTGAGATTATCTGTAAACCAGATAAAGAAAGAGGCATTCTTACGCTGTGTGCAAGACCTCCTAGTTATGGGAGACATCTGTCCAGTTCCACAGTCGGAACAGAGACAGGGTTTTTATTCAAATCTGTTTGTGGTTCCCAAAAAAGAGGGAACCTTCAGACCCATTTTGGATCTAAAGATCTTAAACAAATTCCTCAGAGTTCCATCGTTCAAAATGGAAACTATTAGGACCATCCTATCTATGATCCAGGAGGGTCAGTACATGACCACAGTGGATTTGAAGGATGCTTACCTTCACATACCGATTCACAAAGATCATCATCGGTTCCTAAGGTTTGCCTTTCTGGACAGGCATTACCAATTTGTGGCTCTTCCCTTCGGGTTAGCTACAGCTCCAAGAATCTTTACAAAGGTTCTGGGATCGCATCTGGCGGTCCTAAGACCACAAGGTATATCAGTGGCCCCTTATTTGGACGACATCCTGATACAGGCGTCAAGCTTTAAGATTGCTAAGTCACATACGGACATAGTTCTGGCATTTCTCAGGTCACATGGGTGGAAGCTGAACGAGGAAAAGAGTTCTCTATCCCCACTCACAAGAGTCTCCTTCCTAGGGACACTCTGATAGATTCTGTAAAAATGAAGATTTACCTGACAGAATCCAGGTTATCAAAGCTTCTAAAATCTTGCTGTGTTCTTCATTCTATTCCGCGCCCTTCGGTAGCTCAGTGTATGGAAGTAATCGGCTTGATGGTAGCGGCGATGGACATAGTGCCATTTGCGCGACTACATCTCAGACCGCTGCAACTATGCAAGCTCAGTCAGTGGAATGGGGATTACACAGATTTGTCCCCTCTGCTAAATCTGGATCAAGAGACCAGGGATTCTCTTCCCTGGTGGCTATCTCGGGTCCATCTGTCCAAAGGTATGACCTTTCGCAGGCCAGATTGGACAATTGTAACAACAGATGCCAGCCTTCTAGGTTGGGGTGCAGTCTGGAATTCCCTGAAGGCTCAGGGATCGTGGACTCAGGAGGAGAAACTCCTCCCAATAAACATTCTGGAGTTAAGAGCAATATTCAATGCTCTTCTAGCTTGGCCTCAGTTAGCAACCCTGAGGTTCACCAGATTTCAGTCGGACAACATCACGACTGTGGCTTATATCAACCATCAAGGGGGAACCAGGAGTTCCCTAGCGATGTTAGAAGTCTCCAAGATAATTCGCTGGGCAGAGACTCACTCTTGCCACCTATCAGCAATCCATGTCCCAGGTGTAGAGAACTGGGAGGTGGATTTTCTAAGTCGTCAGACTTTTCATCCGGGGGAGTGGGAACTCCATCCGGAGGTGTTTGCTCAATTGGTTCATTGTTGGGGCAAACCAAAACTGGATCTCATGGCGTCTCGCCAGAACGCCAAGCTTCCTTGTTACGGATCCAGGTCCAGGGACCCAGAAGCGGCACTGATAGATGCTCTAGCAGGGCCTTGGTTCTTCAACCTGGCTTATGTGTTTCCACCGTTTCCTCTGCTCCCTCGACTGATTGCCAAAATCAAACAGGAGAGAGCATCGGTGATCTTGATAGCGTCTGCGTGACCACGCAGGACCTGGTATGCAGACCTAGTGGACATGTCATCCTTTCCACCATGGACCCTGCCTCTGAGACAAAACCTTCTACTACAAGGTCCTTTCAATCATCCAAATCTAATTTCTCTGAGACTGACTGCATGGAGATTGAACGCTTGATTTTATCAAAGCGTGGCTTCTCCGAGTCAGTCATTGATACCCTCATACAGACACGAAAGCCTGTCACCAGGAAAATCTACCATAAGATATGGCGTAAATACCTTTATTGGTGTGAATCCAAGAATTACTCATGGAGTAAGGTTAGGATTCCTAGGATATTGTCCTTTCTCCAAGAGGGTTTGGAAAAAGGATTATCAGCTAGTTCTTTAAAGGGACAGATTTCTGCTCTGTCTATTCTTTTGCACAAGCGTCTGGCAGAAGTTCCAGACGTTCAATCTTTTTGTCAGGCTTTGGTTAGAATTAAGCCTGTGTTTAAACCTGTTGCTCCCCCATGGAGCTTAAACTTGGTTCTTAAAGTTCTTCAAGGGGTTCCATTTGAACCCCTTCATTCCATTGATATCAAACTTTTATCTTGGAAAGTTCTGTTTTTGATGGCTATTTCCTCGGCTCGGAGAGTCTCTGAGTTATCTGCCTTACAATGTGATTCTCCTTATCTGATTTTCCATTCAGATAAAGTAGTTCTGTGTACAAAACCTGGGTTTTTACCTAAGGTAGTTTCTAACAAGAATATCAATCAAGAGATTGTTGTTCCATCATTGTGTCCTAATCCTTCTTCAAAGAAGGAACGCCTTTTACATAATCTGGACGTGGTCCGTGCTTTAAAGTTTTACTTACAAGCTACTAAAGATTTTCGCCAAACATCTACACTATTTGTTGTTTACTCTGGACAGAGGAGAGGTCAAAAAGCTTCGGCAACCTCTCTTTCTTTTTGGCTTCGGAGCGTAATACGCTTAGCCTATGAGACTGCTGGACAGCAGCCCCCTGAAAGGATTATAGCTCATTCTACTAGAGCTGTGGCTTCCACCTGGGCCTTTAAAAATGAGGCTTCTGTTGAACAGATTTGCAAGGCGGCGACTTGGTCTTCGCTTCATACCTTTTCAAAATTTTACAAATTTGATACTTTTGCTTCTTCGGAGGCTATTTTTGGGAGAAAGATTCTACAGGCAGTGGTTCCTTCCATTTAAGCCTGCCTTGTCCCTCCCTTCATCCATGTACTTTAGCTTTGGTATTGGTATCCCACAAGTAATGGATGATCCGTGGACTGGATACACCTTACAGAGAAAACATAATTTATGCTTACCTGATAAATTTATTTCTCTTGTGGTGTATCCAGTCCACGGCCCGCCCTGTCTTTTTAAGGCAGGTCTAAATTTTAATTTAAACTACAGTCACCACTGCACCCTATGGTTTCTCCTTTCTCGGCTTGTTTCGGCAGTTAGGGGAGGAGCTATATAGCAGCTCTGCTGTGGGTGATCCTCTTGCAACTTCCTGTTGGGAAGGAGAATATCCCACAAGTAATGGATGATCCGTGGACTGGATACACCACAGGAGAAATAAATTTATCAGGTAAGCATAAATTATGTTTTTCACTCACTAACTTTTACTCGCCACCATTAAATTTCCACTCGCCAATGGCTGGTAAAGAGTGGAAATTTTGAGCTCTGTATATATCAGTGATGTGCAGTGAGGTCAGAGGCTGGTGAGGCACTAGATATGATACGCCGGAGAAACACATGTACAGAGGGCCGCAAGTACCCCCAACTAGGCAGGTTTAAATGATAGCTGAACCAGTGCACAGGTGACATAATCAGGTGATGGGTGAGAGCAAGTTAGTAACCACTGAGTTACTGATCAGCTGATTACTTTACCTGTGCACTGATTCAGCTATAATGAAAACCTGGCCTGTTGGGGGTACTTGAGGACCATTGTTGAGAAACACTGCACTAAAGCACCAGCTCATCGGAAATGTATTGATTACTTGGAGAATAAAGCACACATAATCTGCTCACTGAAACCCACACACACTCTGCTCACATACACACTCGCACAATTCTGTGGCACAGTGCCAGTTACTAAGCAATTAGAATGATACACAATCTCTTCTCTGCTCACTACTGTATTGTAAAAATAGAAATAATTTACCATACAAGTTTTACACAAAGGACAAGTTATCAATACTGCCAACACAGCTGCTGCAATATTGTGTTCAAGAAACGACCGTGCACATCCCACTTAGGTATTCTCTTCAACAAAGGACACCAAAGGATACCAAAAGAATGAAGTACATAATAATAAAAGTAAAATATAAAGTTTATTTTTTTTTTTGTGTGCAATTTCTATCTGAATGATGGAAATGTAATTATGACTTTCATGTTCCTTTCAAAAACTAATTTGATTTGCTGACATGGGGCCAGTAACAGTTGATGCTAATTCTCAAAATATAAATAACTAGAAAAGTCTATTAAAATAGCATGCTCTACCTCAATCATGAAAGTTTAATTTTAAATGTCTTCCTTTGACTATGTGTTTAACCAGTTACTTTACAGTGGCATTATTTCTAAAATCATTTAGCTGCAATAATTGCATATATTTTTTAAATTACTCATCTCCTTTTATTAATATAAACTTGTATAAAAGCAGCACATATTAAAAACACAATGCAACAGCTTTTAATTGATTTGTGAATTACAACTTAAAGTGAAGTTCAATTTCAAACCACTGCGCATCACCCATGTATACAATAACCTCCCAATATAAAAGTTGCTTATTTTTCTGAAAATGGATATGAATTTCGAGTTATTTATATCTATATTATATCTCTGTTAGTTACCTTTACTCCTCCCCCGGTCTACTTCCTTATTTCCCTCAACTGACGTCGCGATCGTAAGAACAAGCTGACGTCGTCACTTCAATGCTCGTGCACAAGAACGGATGCGATATGCGCATGCGTATCCTGTCTTCATTCGCGCATGCGTAAAAATTTTCGTTCCGTTCCGCAGTTCATTCCAGAGCAGTTACATTGTATGCAGAGTATAGACAACTGTCCAAAGACACAGGCTAACACGCAAGCGCAGATCATGCACGAGCATGACGACTAACGAGAGAAGCGCTGTTATACGCATGCACTAGACCAGTGTTTTTCAACCAGTGTGCCATGAGAGATCCTCAGGTGTGCTACGGCAGACTGACAACAGTGTGACATATTTTTTAAACTTTGCTTGTTTTTTACTCCCAGTGCAGGGGTAGTTTGTAGGAGGCATGGTATAACAGCACAATACATACAGTATGTGTGTGTTTGTGTGTATGTGTATATATATATATATATATATGCTGTATTAGGCTACAATGTGTGATTTTTTTTTTAATTTTGGGATGGTGGTGTACCACAGGATTTTTTAATGTAAAAAAGTGTGCCACGGCAAAAAAAAGGTTAAAAATCACTGCACTAGACTGTATTATGGCGCAGGTGAAAAGGGGTAGGACGCCCCGGGGGAAGTGAAGGGATTGGATATCAAATTGCGAAAACATGTCAATCAAAAGGCAACCAATGTCGGGCGGACAATTGCGGCAATACGGAGGGTAAATTAAAATTAAAAAATGAAACGAAAGCGATAATTTAGAGAGTTTTGATGAATGAACAGGGATTTTACTCAAATATGTTTGTGGTTCCCAAAAAAGAGGGAACCTTCAGACCAATTTTAGATCTCAAGATCTTAAACAGATTCCTCAGAGTCCCATCATTCAAGATGGAGACTATTCGTACCATCCTACCTATGATCCAGGAGGGTCAATACATGACTACAGTGGATTTAAAGGATGCTTATCTTCACATTCCGATACACAAAGATCATCATCTGTTTCTCAGGTTTGCCTTCCTGAACAGGCATTACCAGTTTGTAGCTCTTCCCTTTGGGTTAGCTACAGCCCCAAGAATCTTTACGAAGGTTCTGGGGTCACTTCTGGCGGTCCTAAGACCGCGGGGCATAGCAGTGGCCCCTTATTTAGACGACATTCTGATACAGGCGTCAAATTGCCAAATCTCATACGGACATAGTTCTGGCATTTCTGAGGTTGCATGGGTGGAAGGTGAATGAAGAAAAGAGTTCTCTATCTCCTCTCACAAGAGTTTCCTTTCTGGGAACTCTAATAGATTCTGTAGAAATGAGGAATTACCTGACAGAGTCCAGGTTATCAAAACTTCTAAATTCCTGCCGTGTTCTTTATTCCACTCCTCGCCCTTCGGTGGCTCAGTGTATGGAAGTAATCGGCTTAATGGTAGCGGCAATGGACATAGTGCCGTTTGCACGCCTACATCTCAGACCGCTGCAACTCTGCATGCTCAGTCAGTGGAATGGGGATTACACAGATTTGTCCCCTCTACTAAATGTGAATCAAGAGACCAGGGATTCTCTTCCCTGGTGGCTATCTCGGGTCCATCTGTCCAATGGAATGACCTTTCGCAGGCCAGATTGGACAATTGTAACGACAGATGCCAGCCTTCTAGGCTGGGGGGCAGTCTGGAACTCCCTGAAGGCTCAGGGATCGTGGACTCAGGAGGAGTCACTCCTTCCAATAAACATTCTGGAACAAAGAGCGATATTCAATGCTCCTCAGGATTGGCCTCAGCTAGCGACAATGAGGTTCATCAGATTTCAGTCGGACAACATCACGACTGTGGCTTACATCAACCATCAAGGGGGAACAAGGAGTTCCCTAACGATGTTAGAAGTCTCAAACATAATTCGCTGGGCACAGATTCACTCTTGCCACCTATCAGCTATCCATATCCCAGGTGTAGAGAACTGGGAGGCGGATTTTCTAAGTCAACAGACTTTTCATCCGGGGGAGTGGGAACTCCATCCGGAGGTGTTTGCACAATTGATTCATCGTTGGGGCAAACCAGAACTGGATCTCATGGCGTCTCGCCGTAACGCCAAACTTCCTTGTTATGAATCCAGGTCCAGTGACCCCAAGGCAACGCTGATAGATGCTCTAGCAGCGCCTTGGTCCTTCAACCTGGCTTATGTGTTTCCACCGTTTCCTCTGCTCCCTCGTCTGATTGCCAAAATCAAGCAGGAGAGAGCATCGGTGATCTTGATAGCGCCTGCGTGGCCACGCAGGACTTGGTATGCAGATCTGGTGGACATGTCATCCTTTCCACCATGGACTCTGCCGCTGAGACAAGACCACCTACTTCAAGGTCCTTTCAACCATCCAAATCTAATTTCTCTGAGGCTGACTGCCTGGAGACTGAACGCTTGATTTTATCAAAGCGTGGCTTCTCCGAGTCTGTCATTGATACCTTAATACAGGCACGAAAGCCTGTTACCAGGAAAATTTACCTTAAGATATGGTGTAAATATCTTTATTGGTGTGAATCCAAAAGTTACTCATGGAGTAAGGTTAGGATTCCCAGGATATTGACTTTTCTCCAAGAGGGTTTGTAGAAAGGATTATCAGCTAGTTCTTTGAAGGGACAGATCTCTGCACTGTCTATTCTTTTGCACAAGCGTCTGGCTGATGTTCCAGACGTTCAAGCGTTGGTTAGAATCAAGCCTGTGTTTAAACCTGTTGCTCCACGTTGGAGCTTAAATTTGGTTCTTAAAGTTCTTCAGAGGGTTCCGTTTGAACCTCTTCATTCCATAGATATCAAACTTTTATCTTGGAAAGTTCTTTTTTTGGTAGCTATTTCCTCGGCTCGTAGAGTTTCCGAGTTATCTGCCTTACAATGTGATTCTCCTTATCTGATCTTCCATGCAGATAAGGTAGTTCTGCGTACCAAACCTGGGTTTTTACCTAAGGTGGTATCTAATAAGAATATCAGTCAGGAGATTGTTGTTCCATCATTGTGTCCTAACCCTTCTTCAAAGAAGGAACGTCTATTACACAATCTTGACGTGGTTCGTGCTTTAAAGTATTATTTACAAGCTAATAAAGATTTTCGTCAAACATCTGCTTTGTTTGTTGTCTACTCTGGACAGAGGAGAGGCCAAAAGGCTTCGGCAACTTTCTTTTTGGCTAAGGAGTATAATACGCAATAGCTTATGAGACTGCTGGCCAGCAGCCTCCTGAAAGGATTACAGCTCATTCTACTAGAGCTGTGGCATCCACATGGGCCTTTAAAAATGAGGTTTCTGTTGAACAGATTTGCAAGGCGGCGACTTGGTCTTCGCTTTATACCTTTTCAAAATTCTATAAATTTGATACTTTTGCTTCTTCTGAGGCTATTTTTGGGAGAAAGGTTCTACAGGCAGTGGTACCTTCCGTTTAAGTACCTGCCTTGTCCCTCCCTTCATCCGTGTACTTTAGCTTTGTTATTGGTATCCCACAAGTAATGGATGAATCCGTGGACTGGATACACCTTACAAGAGAAAACATAATTTATGCTTACCTGATAAATTTATTTCTCTTGTGGTGTATCCAGTCCACGGCCCGCCCTGTCATTTTAAGGCAGGCATTTTTTAATTTTAAACTACAGTCACCACTGCACCCTATGGTTTCTCCTTTCTCTGTTTGTCTTCGGTCGAATGACTGGATATGGCAGTTAGGGGAGGAGCTATATAGCAGCTCTGCTGTGGGTGATCCTCTTGCAACTTCCTGTTGGGAAGGAGAATATCCCACAAGTAATGGATGATCCGTGGACTGGATACACCACAAGAGAAATAAATTTATCCGGTAAGCATAAATTATGTTTTTATTTTAAATCATCAGTAAAAAGACATAACGTTTCGGTGTAGCTTAACACCTTTGTCAAATGTCAGGGGTTTCGTTTTCTGAGAAGCTAATTTTTGCCTGACATTTGTCAAAGGTGTTAAGCTACACCGAAACGTTATGTCGTTATACTGATGATTTAAAATAAGTTACTTTTTACGAAGACCAGCGAGTGCTTTTTTTATTGGAATATATATATATACACACACACGCCTCTGACCTCACCGCACGTCACTGTTGGTTATAAAAATTAAAAAAAAACATTTTGTCATATTCACACAACTGAAGCTAAACAGTTGTAAATTACTTCTTTACTGTTCAAATTAGCAACCTAGTCCTCCCATCATAGTTTTGTAGGTTTCTATCATTACAATGTTTTGTAACAATAGATGATTGATTTGGATTAACAGTTCTGCTAATTAAAGCTGAATTTATTAAATGCACTTGTTTCACTTATTTAATGTGGTTTATTTGTTGGTATATTCCCACCAGCAATTAATCATTTCATGCTCTGCCATAGTAGAACATACAAAATATGGAATGTTGTTGTTTTCCCCCCACATAGTAATATATACCAGGTATTATGCACTGCATTGCATAAAAAGGCATTTAAAATAGTAATTTCTTTTATATGTAGAAATTGAGGTTTCTGGTATTTGTAAAACAAATAACAAGTTTGGACTAATTTCGTAAGAAATTAGCTAGTTGACATAAATGGATAGTCTAGTCAAAATTAAACTTTAATGATTTACATATAGCATGCAATTTAAGCAACTTTCTAATTTACTCCTATTATCATTTTTTCTTCTTTCTCTTGGTATCTTTTATTTGAAAAAGCACCAATCTGCAAGCGCTACCCAGGTGCTGAACCAAACATGGGCCGGCTCCTAATTTTACATTTTTGCTTTTTCAAGCAATTTTAAGAAACATTCTAATTTAATCCTATTATTAATTTATATTCTTTCTCTTGGTATCTTTATTTGAAAAAGCACTAATCAGCAAGCGCTACCCTGGTGCTAAACCAAAAATGGTCTGGGTCCTAATCTTACATTTTTGCTTTTTCAAATAAAGATACCAAGAGAATGAAGAAACATTGATTATAGGAGTAAATTAGAAAGTTGCTTAAAATTGCATGCTCTATCTGAATCATGAAAGTTTAATTTTGACTAGACTATCCCTTTTAAGTAACTAATGAACAAATACAAAATTAGTCAATTTGTTAACTTTCTCCATTTATTAGGGGAACTAAATGAACTATTTTTTAAAGATTTTGTTATCAATTTTGCAAAACAATGTGTAATTGTATAGTAAAAGGAAACCTATACAAAGGTACTCTGGATACTCCTAAAACACTCAATTAAAATGTTGCCATTTTGTGTGTGCTCCCAATTAGAACAAAAATAATGCCAATTAATAATTATAGGTGAAAATGTATTAACAATAGAGTACCAAAAATGAAGCAAAATATATCATGGTGATAAATCAGTGACTAGCAAACTTTTGTTATATCATAAAAGTGCAACAGGTATGATTATATCATTGACAAGCCTATTACCTAATTAAAGGGACAGTCTACACCAGAATTTTTATTGTTTTAAAAGATAATCCCTTTATTACCTATTCCCCAGTTTTGTATAACCAACACAGTTATAATAATATACTTTTAAGTTAACCTATGTGATTATCTTGTATCTAAGCCTCTGCAAACTGCCCCTTTATTTCAATTCTTTTGACAGACTTGCAGTCTAGCCAATCAGTGCCTGCTCCCAGATAACTTCACGTGCACGAGCACAGTGTTATCTATATGAAATACGTGAACTAACACCCTCTAGTGGTGAAAAACTGTTAAAATGCATTCTGAAAAGAGGTGGCCTTCAAGGTCTAAGAAATTAGCATATGAACCTCCTAGGTTAAGCTTTCAACTAAGAATACCAAGAGAACAAAGCAAAATTGGTGATAAAAGTAAATTGGAAAATTCTTTAAAATGACATGCTCTATCTGAATCATGAAAGTTTATTTTGTCCTAGACTGTCCCTTTAAAGATAATGCAATAATAACCATAAGTGTTAAAGGGGCAGTCAACTCTAAAATTGTTATTGTTTAAAAAGATAGACAACACCTTTACTACCTATTCCCCAGTTTTGCACAACCAACATTGTTATATTAATATATGTAGAAACAGGCAGAACTTTATAGGTTTAAATGTTTTTTATTTGCTTTTTACAACAGGAGACTGCTTGTTCATGTGGGCAATATAGATAACATTGTGCTCTCGCCCATTGCAAAATTGCATTTTCAGATTTATTTGTGTAGATGATATAGCTGTTTTTATCATTTGAAACCACAGCCTATTGCAATGGGTTGAGATTGATGACCTAATGAGATCTGATTTTACCTGCACTTTGTGTACACACACGCTTCCTTATCTTATATTTTGTCTGTAAACCAAAGCTCAATACTCAGAGAGAACCGTGGAAAATTATAATTGTATTTGTTCTCTTCTACACCCCATTGGGAGTGTACTTTCTTCTGCTTTCTGTGTTTACATTTCCTTTCAATATCCTGGACTTAAAGGGGCAGTCTACTTTAAATGTTTTATTGTTTAAAAAGAAAGATAATCCCTTTATTACCCATTCCCCAGTTGTGCATAACCAACACGGTTATATTAATACACTTATTACCTCTGTGATTACCTTGAATCTAAGCCTCTACAGACTGCTCCCTTATCTCAGTGCTTTTGACAGACTTGCATTTTAGCCAATCAGTGCTGACTCTAAATAACTCCACAAGAATGAGCACAATGTTATCTATATGACACAAATGAACTAGCACTGTCTAACTGTGAAAAAACTGTCAAAATGCACTGAGATGAGGCAGTTTTCATCGGTTTAGAAATTCGTTTGAGCCTACCTAGGTTTAGCTTCCAAAAAAGAATACCAAGAGAACAAAGCTAATTTGATGATAAAAGTAAATTAGAAAGTTGTTCAAAATCTGAATCATGAAAGTTTAATTTTGACTAGACTGTCCCTTTTAAGTATATAAACTTTCATTGTAGGCGGCAATACAACAGTGTAATCAGCTATTTCTTTCATGTAATTAACAAGAGTCCATGAGCTAGTGACGTATGGGATATACATTCCTACCAGGAGGGGCAAAGTTTCCCAAACCTTAAAATGCCTATAAATACACCCCTCACCACACCCACAAATCAGTTTTACAAACTTTGCCTCCAAGGGAGGTGGTGAAGTAAGTTTGTGCTAGATTCTACGTTGATATGCGCTCCGCAGCAAGTTGGAGCCCGGTTTTCCTCTCAGCGTGCAGTGAATGTCAGAGGGATGTGAGGAGAGTATTGCCTATTGAATGCAGTGATCTCCTTCTACGGGGTCTATTTCATAAGGTTCTCTGTTATCGGTCGTAGAGATTCATCTCTTACCTCCCTTTTCAGATCGACGATATACTCTTATATTTACCATTTCCTCTACTGATTCTCGTTTCAGTACTGGTTTGGCTTTCTACAAACATGTAGATGAGTGTCCTGGGGTAAGTAAGTCTTATTTTCTGTGACACTCTAAGCTATGGTTGGGCACTTTATTTATAAAGTTCTAAATATATGTATTCAAACATTTATTTGCCTTGACTCAGAATGTTCAACTTTCCTTATTTCCAGACAGTCAGTTTCATATTTGGGATTATGCTTTAATTATCATATTTTTCTTACCTCAAAAATTTGACTTTTTCCCTGTGGGCTGTTAGGCTCGCGGGGGCTGAAAATGCTTCATTTTATTGCGTCATTCTTGGCGCGGACTTTTTTGGCGCAAAAATTCATTTCGTTTCCGGCGTCATACGTGTCGCCGGAAGTTGCGTCATTTTTTTGACGTTATTTTGCGCCAAAAATGTCGGCGTT
>NC_069502.1:1090892399-1090912399 GCF_027579735.1 Bombina bombina
TATATAGCAGCTCTGCTTGGGTGATCCTCTTGCAACTTCCTGTTGGGAAGGAGAATATATCCCATAAGTAATGGATGACACGTGGACTGAACACACTACAAGAGAAATAAATTTATCAGGTAAGCATAAATTATGTTTTTTTAATATGGCTACAGATATGAGTTTTCATTCATAGTTGAAGCTACATCAGACTTACTGAAACCTATTTAACATTATGATTGCAGTTAATTTGTAGAACTGTGGCTGAAGAACTGTGAAGCAGATAGTGTATTCAGAATTTGTCAATTCAGGTTTTAGACTAATATTCTGGTGGTTGCTAACATAAGTCCATGTTTTTCAATCAGTTTATAGGGAGAGTTTACTGAAAATGTTTATCATAGACATCATATATGTACATTGAATTTAAACTAGTTTATCAACATACTCAGAGTCCACTTTTTATCACTTTTAGACACTTTATAGTAGTTGTGGTAAAGACAAGTCTCTAGCTTCTCACACCTGGAGCTTGCATAAGATTTCACTAGTTCAAGCCTCTTCTAACACTGTTTCAAAACGCTAGACAACTTTTAATTGAGATATTTGGATTGGATGACAAATGTTTATGATCCATGTTTACGATCCATTACTCTTGGGAATTACTCTTCTCTACCACTAGGAAGAGGCAATTTTTCCCAAACCACAAGAGCTCTATAAAACATCTCCCACCTCACACATACCTTAGTCTTTACTTTGCCTCCGCTGGAGGTGATTGAAGAATGAAGATGTGCATTTGATTCTCCAGAGAGAGGTGGTCCTTCAGTCTATGTTGACCTACTCTGAGGAGGTTTCTCCTCAAAGTACAGTGCAGAGGGATGTATATGGGGTATAGTTTGATTCTTTTTCACCTTATCAGAGATTGTCTTTTGACTCCCTTTTATGGATCTACAAATACTCCTATTCCATAACCTCTGCCGATATTTTCCAGTATTAATTTGGCTCTCTGCTACTTGTTTGATAGTAGACTAGTTTCTATTGGTTTATTATTCAGGGAGCTTATTTTGCTCACCCTTCCTGGGCTGTGATTACTACAGATGCAAGTCTCTCAGGTTGGGGAGCTGTTTTGGTGTCTCTGACAGCACAGGTCTTTTGGGATTCTCTGTAGGCAAGGTTACCAATCCATGTTCTAAAACTCTGTGCAATTTCCAGGTCTCTTCATGCTTAGGGGTAAATTTACCAAAGGTTGAGCGGACATGATTTGCTGTAGCGAATCATGTCCGCTCAACCTTGCTAAATGCCGACAGCATACAACGCTGCTTCTTAACTTCCGTTTCTGGCGGACCAGAAAGGATGGAGTGCCGATGCAGCATCCGCTGCTTAATAAATCGATCCCTTGGCCTCTATTGAAAGGGGTGTCTCATCTCCATTTTCAGACAGACAATGTTACAGCAGTAGTTTATGTCAACCATCAGGGGGAACTCACAGTTCCCTAGCTATGATGGAGGTGTCTCAAATTCTCTCATGGGCAGAAACCAATTTTTGTCTAGTCTCTGATTCATATTCCAGGGGTAAACAACTGCGAGGCAGACTTTCTCAGTTGTCAATCTCTACATCCAGGGGAATGGTCTCTTCACCAGGATGTGTTCAATCAGATTGTGAATCTTTGGGGTCTCCCAGATATAGATCTGATAGCCTCTTGTTTAAGCTACAAACTGAAAGGTACTTTGCGAGGTCCAGGGATCCTCAGGCAGAGTTAGTGGATGATGTAGTGGTTCCTTGGTCTTTTTTCAGCTTGCTTATCTGTTTCATCCTCTGGTACTTCTTCCCACAGTAATTTCCAAGATAAGCCTAGAGAAGTCATGCCCCAGCATGGCTTCACAGGATTTAGTATGTAGACCTGATTCAGATGTCCAGCTGCCTACCTTGGCTTATTCCTCTGTGGTCAGACCTTCTATCTAAAGGTCCATTTTTCCATCCAGATCTCAAGTCTCTGAACTTGATGGCATGGACACTTTGATCGCATAGTCATTAAACATAGGGGTTTCTCTGATTCTGTAATTGAACCTTGATTCAGGTGCGTAAGCCTGTACCTAGACAGATCTATTACAATGTCTGGAAGGTCTTTATTTATTGGTGCTGCTTGTGTATATTTATATGTTAGAGGGTCTCTGCTACATTTTATACTTTGCTCAATTCAGTGTCTCCGATTTTTCTGTTTAAATCCATGACCGTGTATGTTTTTGTTTTTTGTCTCCTACGATTATTATCCTTATTCTCTGGTATTACTTTGTCTGTCTTTTTCCTGCGTAATGGAGCATTCTGGAATTGTCCAACTTTTTTAAATGTAGCTCTTTTAGAGGGTAGATCCTCTGAACACTTTGCAAGTTTGCTTATAAAGGAATCTGTCATCTCTCTGTTAGCTCTATACAAGGGAGTTCTTCAGATTTTGCTTCAGGATTTAAGGATTTAGTGCACTCAATTATTTGAGACGTTAGCAGTTATGCTTCCTTCCAAGTAAGCTCTAGAGGGCTGTTTCTCCAACATAGGTGTGTCCGGTCCACGGCGTCATCCTTACTTGTGGGATATTCTCTTCCCCAACAGGAAATGGCAAAGAGCCCAGCAAAGCTGGTCACATGATCCCTCCTAGGCTCCGCCTACCCCAGTCATTCTCTTTGCCGTTGTACAGGCAACATCTCCACGGAGATGGCTTAGAGTTTTTTAGTGTTTAACTGTAGTTTTTATTATTCAATCAAGAGTTTGTTATTTTAAAATAGTGCTGGTATGTACTATTTACTCAGAAACAGAAAAGAGATGAAGATTTCTGTTTGTATGAGGAAAATGATTTTAGCACCGTAACTAAAATCCATGGCTGTTCCACACAGGACTGTTGAGAGCAATTAACTTCAGTTGGGGGAACAGTGTGCAGTTTCTTACTGCTTGAGGTATGACACATTCTAACAAGACGATGTAATGCTGGAAGCTGTCATTTTCCCTATGGGATCCGGTAAGCCATGTTTATTAAGATAGTAAATAAGGGCTTCACAAGGGCTTATTAAGACTGTAGACTTTTTCTGGGCTAAATCGATTCATTATTAACACATATTTAGCCTTGAGGAATCATTTATTCTGGGTATTTTGATATGATTATATCGGCAGGCACTGTTTTTGACACCTTATTCTTTAGGGGCTTTCCCTAATCATAGTCAGAGCCTCATTTTCGCGCCGGTATGGCGCACTTGTTTTTGAGGACAGCATGGCATGCAGCTGCATGTGTGCGGAGCTCTGATACATAGAAAAGTCTTTCTGAAGGCATCATTTGGTATCGTATTCCCCTTTGGGCTTGGTTGGGTCTCAGCAAAGCAGATTCCAGGGACTGTAAAGGGGTTAAATATAAAAACGGCTCCGGTTCCGTTATTTTAAGGGTTAAAGCTTCCAAATTTGGTGTGCAATACTTTTAAGGCTTTAAGACACTGTGGTGAAATTTTGGTGAATTTTGAACAATTCCTTCATACTTTTTCGCAATTGCAGTAATAAAGTGTGTTTAGTTTAAAATTTAAAGTGACAGTAACGGTTTTATTTTAAAACGTTTTTTGTGCTTTGTTATCAAGTTTATGCCTGTTTAACATGTCTGAACTACCAGATAGATTGTGTTCTGACTGTGGGGAAACCAAGGTTCCTTCTCATTTAACTATATGTATTTTATGTCATAAAAAAAAAAAAAAAAATTTAGTAAAAATGATGCCCAAGATGATTCCTCAAGTGAGGGGAGTAAGCATGGTACTGCATCATCCCCTACTTCGTCTACACCAGTCTTGCCCATACAGGAGGCCCCTAGTACATCTAGTGCGCCAATACTCCTTACTATGCAACATTTAACGGCTGTAATGGATAATTCTATCAAAAACATTTTAGCCAATATGCCCACTTATCAGCGAAAGCGCGACTGCTCTGTTTTAGAAAATTCTGTAGAGCATGAGAACGCTGATGATATGGTTTCTGAAGGGCCCCTACACCAGTCTGAGGGGGCCAGGGAGGTTTTGTCTGAGGGAGAAATTTCAGATTCAGGAAACATTTCTCAACAAGCTGAACCTGATGTGATTAATTTTAAATTTAAGTTGGAACATCTCCGCGCTCTGCTTAAGGAGGTGTTATCCAATTTGGATGATTGTGATTATCTGGTCATTCCAGAACCACTATGTAAAATGGAAAAGTTCTTAGAGGCCCCGGGGCCCCCCGAAGCTTTTCCTATATCCAAGCGGGTGGCGTACATTGTTAGTAAAGAATGGGACAGGCCCGGTATACCTTTAGTACCTCCCCCCATATTTATAAAATTGTTTTCCTATAGTCGACCCCAGAAAGGACTGATGGCAGACAGTCCCCAAGGTCGAGGGGGCGGTTTCTACTCTACACAAGCGCGCCACTATACCCATAGAAGATAGTTGTGCTTTCCAAGATCCTATGGATAAAAAATTAGAAGGTCTGCTAAAGATGTTTGTTCAGCAAGGTTCCCTTCTACAACCAATTGCATGCATTGTCCCTGTCACTGCAGCCGCGTGTTTCTAGTTTGATGAGCTAGGAAAGACGATTATTAGTAATTCTTCTTCTTATGAGGAGATTATGGACAGAATTCGTGCTCTTAAATTGGCTAATTCTTTCACCCTAGACGCCACCTTGCAATTGGCTAGGTTAGCGGCGAAAAAATTCTGGGTTTGCTATTGTGGCGCAGAGCGCTTTGGTTAAAATCTTGGGCAGCGGATGCGTCTTCCAAGAACAAATTGCTTGACATTCCTTTCAAGGGGAAAACACTCTTTGGCCCTGACTTGAAAGAGATTATCTCTGATATCACTGGGGGCAAGGGCCACGCCCTTCCTCAGGATAGGTCTTTTCAAGACCAAAAATAAACCTAAGTTTCGTCCCTTTCGCAGAAACGGATCAGCCCCAAGGGCTACGTCCTCTAAGCAGGAAGGTAATACTTCTCAAGCCAATCCAGCCTGGAGACCTATGCAAGGCTGGAACAAAGGAAAGCAGGCCAGGAAACCTGCCACTGCTACCAAGACAGCATGAAATGCGGGCCCCCGATCCGGGACCGGATCTGGTGGGGGGCAGACTCTCTCTCTTCGCTCAGGCTGGGGCAAGAGATGTTCTGGATCCTTGGGCGCTAGAAATAGTCTCCCAAGGTTATTCTCTGGAGTTCAAGGGGCTTCCTCCAAGGGGGAGGTTCCACAGGTCTCAGTTGTCTTCAGACCACATAAGAAGACAGGCATTCTTACATTGGGTAGAAGACCTGCTAAAAATGGGAGTGATTCATCCTGTTCCATTAGGAGAACAAGGGATGGGGTTCTACTCCAATCTGTTCATAGTTCCCAAAAAAGAGGGAACGTTCAGACCAATCTTAGATCTCAAGATCTTGAACAAGTTTCTCAAGGTTCCATCGTTCAAGATGGAAACCATTCGAACACTTCTTCCTTCCATCCAGGAAGGTCAATTCATGACCAAGGTGGATTTCAAGGATGCGTATCTACATATTCCTATCCACAAGGAACATCATCGGTTCCTAAGGTTTGCATTCCTGGACAAGCATTTCCAGTTCGTGGCGTTTTCTTTCGGATTAGCCACTGCTCCTAGGATTTTCTCATAGGTACTAGGGTCCCTTCTGGCGGTGCTAAGACCAAGGGGCATTGCTGTAGTACCTTACTTGGACGACATTCTGATTCGAGCGTCGTCCCTTCCTTAAGTAAAGGCTCACACGGACATTGTCCTGGCCTTTCTCAGATCTCACGGATGGAAAGTGAACGTGGAAAAGAGTTCTCTATCTCCGTCAACGAGGGTTCCCTTCTTGGGAACTATAATAGACTCCTTAGAAATGAGGATTTTTCTGACAGAAGCCAGAAAAACAAAACTTCTAGACTCTTGTCGGATACTTCATTCCGTTCCTCTTCCTTCCATAGCGCAGTGCATGGAAGTGATAGGTTTGATGGTAGCGGCAATGGACATAGTTCCTTTTGTGCGCATTCATCTAAGACCATTACAACTGTTCATGCTCAGTCAGTGGAATGGGGACTATTCAGACTTGTCTCCGAAGATACAAGTAAATCAGAGGACCAGAGACTCATTCCGTTGGTGGCTGTCCCTGGACAACCTGTCACAAGGGATGACCTTCCGCAGACCAGAGTGGGTCATTGTCACGACCGACGCCAGTCTGATGGGCTGGGGCGCGGTCTGGGGATCCCTGAAAGCTCAGGGTCTTTGGTCTCGGGTAGAATCTCTTCTACCGATAAATATTCTGGAACTGAGAGCGATATTCAATGCTCTCAAAGCTTGGCCTCAGCTAGCGAGGGCCAAGTTCATACATCAACCATCAGGGGGGAACAAGGAGTTCCCTAGCGATGGAAGAAGTGACCAAAATCATTCTATGGGCGGAGTCTCACTCCTGCCACCTGTCTGCTATCCACATCCCAGGAGTGGAAAATTGGGAAGCGGATTTTCTGAGTCGTCAGACATTGCATCCGGGGGAGTGGGAACTCCATCCGGAAATCTTTGCCCAAGTCACTCAACCGTGGGGCATTCCAGACATGGATCTGATGGCCTCTCGTCAGAACTTCAGAGTTCCTTACTACGGGTACAGATCCAGGGATCCCAAGGCGGCTCTAGTGGATGCACTAGTAGCACCTTGGACCTTCAAACTAGCTTATGTGTTCCCGCCGTTTCCTCTCATCCCCAGGCTGGTAGCCAGGATCAATCAGGAGAGGGCGTCGGTGATTTTGATAGCTCCTGCGTGGCCACGCAGGACTTGGTATGCAGATCTGGTGAATATGTCATCGGCTCCACCATGGAAGCTACCTTTGAGACGAGACCTTCTTGTTCTAGGTCCGTTCGACCCACTCCAGCTGACTGCTTGGAGATTGAACGCTTGATCTTATCAAAGCGAGGGTTCTCAGATTCTGTTATTAATACTCTTGTTCAGGCCTGAAAGCCTGTAACCAGAAAAATTACCACATAATTTGGTATATCTGTTGGTGTGAATCTGCAGGATTCCCTTGGGACAAGGTTAAGATTCCTAAGAGTCTATCCTTCCTTCGAGAAGGATTGGAAAAAGGATTATCTGCAAGTTCCTTGATGGGACAGATTTCTGCCTTGTCTGTGTTACTTCACAAAAAGCTGGCAGCTGTGCCAGATGTTCTAGCCTTTGTTCAGGCTCTGGTTAGAATCAAGCCTGTTTACAAAATTTGGACTCCTCCTTGGAGTCTCAACCTAGTTCTTTCAGTTCTTCAGGGGGTTCCGTTTGAACCCTTACATTCCGTTGATATTAAGTTATTATCTTGGAAAGTTTTTGTTTTTGGTTGCAATTTCTTCTGCTAGAAGAGTTTCAGAATTATCTGCTCTGCAGTGTTCTTCTCCTTATCTGGTGTTCCATGCAGATAAGGTGGTTTTGCGTACTAAACCTGGTTTTCTTCCAAAAGTTGTTTCTAACAAAAACATTAACCAGGAGATAGTTGTACCTTCTTTGTGTCCGAAACCAGTTTCAAAGAAGGAACGTTTGTTGCACAACTTGGATGTAGTTCGTGCTCTCAAATTTTACTTAGCAGCTACTAAGGATTTCAGACAAACTTTGTCTTTGTTTGTTGTTTATTCTGGTAAACGGAGAGGTCAAAAAGCAACTTCTACCTCTCTCTCCTTCTGGATTAAAAGCATTATCCGATTGGCTTATGAGACTGCCGGACGGCAGCCTCCTGAAAGAATCACAGCTCACTCCACTAGGGCTGTGGCTTCCACATGGGCCTTCAAGAACGAGGCTTCTGTTGATCAGATATGTAAGGCAGCGACTTGGTCTTCACTGCACACTTTTTCTAAATTTTACAAATTTGATACTTTTGCTTCTTCTGAGGCTATTTTTGGGAGAAAGGTTTTGCAAGCCGTGGTGCCTTCCATTTAGGTGACCTGATTTGCTCCCTCCCTTCATCCGTGTCCTAAAGCTTTGGTATTGGTTCCCACAAGTAAGGATGACGCCGTGGACCGGACACACCAATGTTGGAGAAAAAAGAAATTATGTTTACCTGATAAATTACTTTCTCCAACGGTGTGTCCGGTCCACGGCCCGCCCTGGTTTTTTTAATCAGGTATGATAATTTATTTTCTTTAACTACAGTCACCACGGTAACATATGGTTTCTCCTATGCAAATATTCCTCCTTAACGTCGGTCGAATGACTGGGGTAGGCGGAGCCTAGGAGGGATCATGTGACCAGCTTTGCTGGGCTCTTTGCCATTTCCTGTTGGGGAAGAGAATATCCCACAAGTAAGGATGACGCCGTGGACCGGACACACCGTTGGAGAAAGTAATTTATCAGGTAAACATAAATTCTGTTTTCTGTCAACCTACCTTCAGATCTTATTTGTTTTAGAAATGCTTGATCAGCTAAGCAGTTTATCAATGTTTCAGACACAGGCTCCTCAGATCTGTCTGAGTCTGTTAATTTTCTGGACAGAGATTCATTCTTCTTCTTTCATGTTTAAACTTGAACTTCTTTGTTCTCTTTTAAAGAAGGTTTTATGTACTTTAGGTGTCCAAGATCCTAAAGCTCCTAAGGAAGAATGTATTATAACAATTTGATTTGATTTTCAAACCTGCTGCTTAGTCTTCAGAGGTTTTTCTGGGTCCAGGGGCTATTTCTGAAATAATTACCAAAGAGTAGTCTTAAGCCTGGTATTCCTTTTAATCCATCTTTAAAATTTAAAAATACTTCTAGACCTATGCACAAGGTGGATGGTGCTATTTCTACTTTAGCTAAATGCACTACTATTCCTTTAGAGGCTAGTGCTTCTTTCAATTACCTTATGGATAGGAAATTGGCGTCCTTTCATAGAAAGGCTTTTCAGCAAGCAGTTTTTCCTTTTAGGCAAGAAATATTGCTTGTATTGCAGCAGTTTCTACTCTTTTTAATTTTATCTGAGCAAGTTTCAGATAAATATGTTAAAAGATTTTAATCATTGCATAAAAGTTATAAGATCAGCTAATGCTTTAATTTATGATGCAATTGTTGGAATTATAAGGATTAACACCAAGAATATGGCATCAGCAGTTTTGATTGGAAGGGCCTTGTGATTGAAATTATAGTCAACTGACATGGTTTTAAAATCTAGACTTTTCAAGGAAATATTTTGTTGGGGACTGGCGTTGACACCATTACATATACTATGCCTAGAGAGAAAGAACCTTTTCTTCCTCAGGACAAGAAATTTAATTTAAAGAATAGGGAAGATAGCCATTTCTTTCATGTAATTAGCAAGAGTCCATGAGCTAGTGACGTATGGGATATACATTCCTACCAGGAGGGGCAAAGTTTCCCAAACCTCAAAATGCCTATAAATACACCCCTCACCACACCAACAAATCAGTTTTACAAACTTTGCCTCCTGTGGAGGTGGTGAAGTAAGTTTGTGCTAGATTCTACGTATTCAGTGTCCATGACTTTGTCTCTGACGGACAAGAGACGTCTGAGATTGGTTTCAGCTTGTCGAAACCTTCAGTCTCAATCATCCTCTTCGGTAGCCATATGCATGGAAATTCGAGGTCTTATGACTGCTGCATCGGACGCGATCCCCTTTGCTCGTTTTCACATGCGACCTCTTCAGCTTTGTATGCTGTATTTTAAAATGAAGAAATAAAGTTCCAGATTGTTTTACTCACCCGGTTTTGTTTGGTTGAATTGCTATTTTGCGGCAGAGGAGAGTGCCGTCCGGAGAGAAAGCATCCAAGCTGGAGCATAAGACCTTTGGAGTAGCCAGGGCAATCCCACGTAAGCAGCGGAACCAGACCGTCAAGACCGGTGACACTGAAACCCATAAGCACGTCTACACATCATAGAAGAGCGACGCAAATCTCAGGATTGACTCCGCACACTACCAGTAGATGGACGGTCACATGATCGGGAAACCGAGTGACGTCAGACGCTGAGTTTCAGACGCGGGGATCAGAAGCAGAGCGGCGGACAGTAAGGATTCCTTTCGGAACAGATCCAAGGAGGTGAGCCGCACTATTGCCCTATTGTTACTGAAGACTTTGTCGCTTGATGTGTGCATTACTTGGTATCAGTCTGAAGAAGAGGATAGTACCGGTCAGAGGTTTAAAAGGGTGTCACCGATAGCGGTAAGAAAAATATTGTCACATCTCAAGCAATGTTCATCTATGGTTGTCTGGAATCTATGGGTCATAGTACCAGTTACAAGGCCAGGGTTTTTATTCCGATCTTTTTATTGTTCCCAAAAGGAGGGAACTTATAGGCCTATTCTAGATTTAAATACTTTAAACAGGTTTCTAGGGTTCCTACTTTCAAGATGGAAACAATTCGGACTATTCTACCTCTTGTTCAACAAGGACAAACATTTTCAGTTTGTTGCTCTTCTATTTGGTTTGGCTACTACTTTCGGATTTTATATGAAAAATCTCTTGTCTGTTCCTTACCTGGACAATATCTTTATACAGGATCCATCTTTACCTTTAGCAGTATCTCATACCATCAGTCTCTGTTGTTTTTTCAAAAACATGGTTGGATACTCAATATTCCAAAGAGTTCTCTTTCTCTTCAAAGGATTTTGTTTATTCATTTCTCTGGTTCTAGAGGGGGTCAAATGGCCACATCCATTACTTTAGCTCCCTGGCTGAAACCGTCTCCTCTTAAACTCATTTCAGCCCATTCTGCTAGATCAGTTTCTACTTCCAGCTTTTAAGAATGAGGCTTCTGTTCAACAAATTTCCAAGGTAGCAACTTGGTTTTTTTTACATACCTTTTATTAAATTCTATTATTTTGATGTTTTGATTCATCTGAAGCAGCTTTTGGTAGGAAGTCCTTCAGGCAGTAGTATCTGGACATTAGGTATTTGTATTAAAAAATAAATAATTAAATAAATAAAGTTGTCCTGCCCAAATTACTCTTGGACTCGACAACGTGGGTATTTGTTCCCAGGAGTAATGACTTGTAGACTCTCACCACCTTTATGAAAGAATACATCATTTATGCTTACCTAAGAATATTTTTTTTATCGTGTAAAAATGCTTTAAAATGCTGTCTTTGTTCACCTTAGCCATACGCACCAGGAAATAAGAGTGGGTGACTCTTATTTTACCTATATTAACGTAAACTATTTCATAGTTCTGTATACATGAACAGGTCTGAGACTTACTCCTCCTGGTCCCCTAGCAGCCTGTTCAGTGCATAATGGGAATTTTATCAGCTTCTAGGGATGCTATTTCCCTCTCTGGCTTTTGATTGGCTCTGTTTTAGTTGGCTCTGTTACTGATGTCTTGTAGTCCTTGTCTTCATGCCAGGTAGTGTGATGATTCCATGTGCATCTTGTTTCTGGTTGAGCCTTTGTCTGTGAGGTTCACCTTTCTTTGCCCTTACTATTAGAACTGCCACCACATGTGCATCAATGCAGGGTCAAGAAAGGTCTCTCTGACCTGCTCATTTAACAAGCCGTGTATTGTGTGGACCTAAAGCAGTAAGTCCAGAAGTTGTATCCCTGAGCTAATGCTCTACACTTGTTACAGTACAAATAATCGTATGTCTATCACTTCCCCATTCCTTCTATGGGAGAATTTGCACAGTTGGTCAGAAGGAATCTACCCCCTGTTGGATTTCGTGTTGGCCACTAATTTCTGTAAATTTATTTAGGCTATATGTTTGTTAAAAAATATATACCATACTGACCACACACACGTTTTTATAGCTTCTTCTGTAATTAGACTTGATGTCATATAATCAGTTATAACCCTTATTCTCTTATTGTTGTGAGTCTTCAGTTTGAGAAACTGTTTTGTTTTTGTTTGTTTTTTTGGTTCATCTTCCTTGTCTTTCAACATAATTACACAGAACAGTTTCTCCAACATAGGTGTGTCCGGTCCACGGCGTCATCCTTACTTGTGGGATATTCTCTTCCCCAACAGGAAATGGCAAAGAGCCCAGCAAAGCTGGTCACATGATCCCTCCTAGGCTCCGCCTACCCCAGTCATTCTCTTTGCCGTTGCACAGGCACCATCTCCACGGAGATGGCTAAGAGTTTTTTGGTGTTTAAATGTAGTTTTTATTCTTCAATCAAGTGTTTGTTATTTTAAAATAGTGCTGGTATGTACTATTTACTCTGAAACAGAAAAGAGAAGAAG
Organism: Bombina bombina; assembly: GCF_027579735.1. Taxonomy (NCBI): domain Eukaryota; kingdom Metazoa; phylum Chordata; class Amphibia; order Anura; family Bombinatoridae; genus Bombina; species Bombina bombina. Next base: position 1,090,904,536 of record NC_069502.1, read on the forward strand.
ATTTCTGTTTGTAAGAGGAAGATGATTTTAGCAAACGTTACTAAAATCGATTGCTGTTTCCACACAGGACTGTTGAGATGAAGTAACTTCAGTTGGGGGAAGCAGTTGGCAGACTTTTCTGCCTGAGGTATGACTGGCCACATTTCTAACAAGACTTTGTAATGCTGGAAGGCTGTCATTTTCCCTATGGGGACCGGTAAGCCATTTTCTTAGATTAAGTAAAAGAATAAAGGGCTTTATAAGGGCTTAAAAAACTGGTAGACATTTTTCTGGGCTAAAACGATTACTTTGCTAAGCATATTTGGCAGATTATAACTCTTTATAGTTATTATAATCTTGGGGATTGTTGTTAAAAAACGGCAGGCACTGTATGGACACCTTTTTCAGATGGGGGCCTTCTCTAGTCATAGGCAGAGCCTCATTTTCGCGCCACTAATGCGCAGTTGTTTTTGGAAAGCAAGGCATGCAGATGCATGTGTGAGGAGCTAAGAACCACTGAAAAAGCTTATAGAAGGCGTCATTTGGTATCGTATTCCCCTCTGGGCTTGGTTGGGTCTCAGCAAAGCAGATACCTGGGACTGTATAGGGGTTAAATGTAAAAACGGCTCCGGTATTTTAAGGGTTAAAGCTTTCAAATTTGGTGTGCAATACTTTTAAGGCTTTAAGACACTGTGGTGAAATTTTGGTGAATTTTGAACAATTGCTTCATGCTTTTTCGCATATTCAGTAATAAAGTGTGTTCTGTTTAAAATTTAAAGTGACAGTAACGGTTTTATTTTAAAACGTTTTTTGTGCTTTGTTGACAAGTTTAAGCCTGTTTAACATGTCTGAACCATCAGATAAGCGATGTTCTATATGTATGAAAGCCAATGTGTCTCCCCATTTAAATATATGTGATAATTGTGACATAGTGTCCAAACAAAGTAGGGACAATGATGCCACAGATAATAATAGTGCCCAAGATGATTCTTCAGATGAGGGGAGTAAGCATGGTACTGCATCATCCCCTTCTGTGTCTACACCAGTTTTGCCCACACAAGAGGTCCCTAGTACATCTAGTGCGCCAATACTTATTACCATGCAACAATTAACGGCTGTTATGGATAATTCTATTGCAAATATTTTATCTAAAATGCCTACTTATCAGAGAAAGCGCGATTGCTCTGTTTTAAACACTGAAGAGCAAGAGGACGCTGATGATAACGTTTCTGACATACCCTCACACCAATCTGAAGGGGCCAGGAGGGAGGTTTTGTCTGAGGGAGAAATTTCAGATTCAGGAAAAATTTCTCAACAAGCTGAACCTGATGTTGTAACATTTAAATTGAAATTAGAACATCTCCGCGCACTGCTTAAGGAGGTATTATCTACTCTGGATGATTGTGACAATTTGGTCATTCCAGAGAAATTATGTAAAATGGACAAGTTCCTAGAGGTTCCGGTGCCCCCCCGATGTTTTTCCTATACCCAAGCGGGTGGCGGACATAGTAAATAAGGAATGGGAAAGGCCCGGCATACCTTTTGTTCCTCCCCCTATATTTAAGAAATTATTTCCTATAGTCGACCCCAGAAAGGACAGTCCCTAAGGTCGAGGGGGCAGTCTCTACTCTAAACAAACACACTACTATTCCCATAGAAGATAGTTGTGCTTTCAAAGATCCTATGGATAAAAAATTAGAGGGTTTGCTTAAAAAGATGTTTGTTCAGCAAGGTTACCTTCTACAACCAATTTCATGCATTGTTCCTGTCACTACGGCAGCGTGTTTCTGGTTCGAAGAACTAGAAAAGTCGCTCAATAAAGAATCTTCGTATGAGGAGGTTATGGACAGAGTTCAAGCACTTAAATTGGCTAACTCTTTTATTCTAGATGCCGCTTTGCAATTAGCTAGATTAGCAGCGAAAAATTCAGGGTTTGCTATCGTGGCGCGCAGAGTGCTTTGGCTAAAGTCTTGGTCAGCGGATGTGTCTTCCAAGACAAAATTGCTTAACATCCCTTTCAAGGGCAAAACACTGTTTGGTCCTGATTTGAAAGAGATTATTTCAGACATCACCGGGGGAAAGGGCCACGCCCTTCCTCAAGATAGGTCTTTTAAGGCTAGAAATAAGCCTAATTTTCGTCCCTTTCGCAGAAACGGACCAGCCTCTACTTCTACATCCTCTAAGCAAGAGGGTAATACTTCTCAACCCAAACCAGCCTGGAGACCGATGCAAGGCTGGAACAAGGGTAAGCAGGCCAAGAAGCCTGCCACTGCTACCAAAACAGCATGAAGGGATGGCCCCCGATCCGGGACCGGATCTGGTGGGGGGCAGACTTTCTCTCTTTGCTCAGGCCTGGGCAAGAGATGTTCAGGATCCTTGGGCACTAGAAATAGTTTCTCAAGGTTATCTCCTGGAATTCAAGGAACTACCCCCAAGGGGAAGGTTCCACAGGTCTCAATTATCTTCAAACCAAATAAAAAGACAGGCATTCTTACATTGTGTAGAAGACCTGTTAAAGATGGGAGTAATTCATCCAGTTCCAATAGGAGAACAAGGGATGGGGTTTTACTCCAACCTGTTCATAGTTCCCAAAAAAGAGGGAACATTCAGACCAATTTTAGATCTCAAGATCCTAAACAAATTTCTCAGGGTTCCATCGTTCAAAATGGAAACCATTCGAACGATCCTTCCTACCATCCAGGAAGGTCAATTTATGACCACGGTGGATTTAAAGGATGCGTACCTACATATTCCTATCCACAAGGAACATCATCAGTTCCTAAGGTTCGCTTTTCTGGACAAGCATTACCAGTTGTGGCACTTCCATTCGGATTAGCCACTGCTCCGAGAATTTTCACAAAGGTACTAGGGTCCCTTCTAGCGGTTCTAAGACCAAGGGGCATTGCAGTAGTACCGTACTTGGACGACATCCTGATTCAAGCGTCGTCTCTGTCAAAAGCAAAGGCTCATACGGACATCGTCCTAGCCTTTCTCAGATCTCACGGATGGAAAGTGAACATAGTAAAAAGTTCTCTTTCCCCGTCAACAAGAGTTCCCTTCTTGGGAACAATAATAGACTCCTTAGAAATGAGGATTTTTCTGACAGAGGTCAGAAAATCAAAACTTCTAAGTTCTTGTCAAGTACTTCATTCTGTTCTTCGTCCTTCCATAGCGCAGTGCATGGAAGTAATAGGATTGATGGTTGCAGCAATGGACATAGTTCCTTTTGCACGAATTCATCTAAGACCATTACAACTGTGCATGCTCAGACAGTGGAATGGGGATTATACAGACTTGTCTCCGATGATTCAAGTAGATCAAAGGACCAGAGATTCACTCCGTTGGTGGCTGATCCTGGACAACCTGTCACAGGGAATGAGCTTCCGCAGACCAGAGTGGGTCATTGTCACGACCGACGCCAGTCTGGTGGGCTGGGGCGCGGTCTGGGAACCCCTGAAAGCTCAGGGTCTATGGTCTCGGGAAGAATCTCTTCTCCCGATAAACATTCTGGAACTGAGAGCGATATTCAATGCTCTCAAAGCTTGGCCTCATCTAGCAAAGGCCAAATTCATAAGGTTTCAATCAGACAACATGACGACAGTTGCATATATCAACCATCAGGGGGGAACAAGGAGTTCCCTGGCGATGGAGGAAGTGACCAAGATAATTCAATGGGCGGAGGATCACTCCTGCCACTTGTCTGCAATCCACATCCCAGGAGTGGAAAATTGGGAAGCGGATTTTCTGAGTCGTCAGACATTCCATCCGGGGGAGTGGGAACTCCATCCGGAAATCTTTGCCCAAATAACTCGATTATGGGGCATTCCAGACATGGATCTGATGGCCTCTCGTCAGAACTTCAAGGTTCCTTGTTACGGGTCCAGATCCAGGGATCCCAAGGCGACTCTAGTAGATGCACTAGTAGCACCTTGGGCCTTCAACCTAGCTTATGTATTCCCACCGTTTCCTCTCATTCCCAGGCTGGTAGCCAGGATCAATCAGGAGAGGGCTTCGGTGATCTTGATAGCTCCTGCGTGGCCACGCAGGACTTGGTATGCAGACCTGGTGAATATGTCATCGGCTCCACCATGGAAGCTACCTTTGAGACAGGACCTTCTTGTTCAAGGTCCATTCGAACATCCGAATCTGGTTTCCCTCCAACTGACTGCTTGGAGATTGAACGCTTGATTTTATCAAAGCGTGGGTTTTCAGATTCTGTAATAGATACTCTGATTCAGGCTAGAAAGCCTGTAACTAGAAAAATTTACCATAAGATATGGAAAAAATATATCTGTTGGTGTGAATCTAAAGGATTCCCCTGGAACAAGATAAAAATTCCTAAGATTCTATCCTTTCTACAAGAAGGTTTGGAGAAAGGATTATCTGCAAGTTCTCTGAAGGGACATATCTCTGCGTTATCTGTTTTTACTTCACAAAAGGCTGGCAGCTGTGCCAGACGTTCAAGCGTTTGTTCAGGCTCTGGTTAGAATCAAGCCTGTTTACAGACCTTTGACTCCTCCCTGGAGTCTTAATCTAGTTCTTTCAGTTCTTCAAGGGGTTCCGTTTGAACCCTTACATTCTGTAGATATTAAGTTATTATCTTGGAAAGTTTTGTTTTTGGTTGCAATTTCTTCTGCTAGAAGAGTTTCTGAGTTATCTGCTCTGCAGTGTTCTCTGCCCTATCTGGTGTTCCATGCAGATAAGGTGGTTTTGCGTACTAAGCCTGGTTTTCTTCCGAAAGTTGTTTCCAACAAGAATATTAACCAGGAGATAGTTGTACCTTCTTTGTGTCCGAATCCAGTTTCAAAGAAGGAACGTTTGTTACACAATTTGGACGTAGTCCGTGCTCTAAAATTCTATTTAGAGGCCACTAAAGATTTCAGACAAACTTCTTCTTTGTTTGTTGTTTATTCTGGTAAAAGGAGAGGTCAAAAGGCAACTTCTACCTCTCTTTCCTTTTGGCTTAAAAGCATTATCCGATTGGCTTATGAGACTGCCGGACGGCAGCCTCCTGAAAGAATCACAGCTCATTCCACTAGGGCTGTGGCTTCCACATGGGCCTTCAAGAACGAGGCTTCTGTTGACCAGATATGTAAGGCAGCGACTTGGTCTTCACTGCACACTTTTGCCAAATTTTACAAATTTGATACTTTTGCTTCTTCAGAGGCTATTTTTGGGAGAAAGGTTTTGCAAGCCGTGGTGCCTTCCATTTAGGTGACCTGATTTGCTCCCTCCCTTCATCCGTGTCCTAAAGCTTTGGTATTGGTTCCCACAAGTAAGGATGACGCCGTGGACCGGACACACCTATGTTGGAGAAAACAGAATTTATGCTTACCTGATAAATTACTTTCTCCAACGGTGTGTCCGGTCCACGGCCCGCCCTGGTTTTTTTAATCAGGTCTGATGAATTATTTTCTCTAACTACAGTCACCACGGTATCATATGGTTTCTCCTATGCATATTTCCTCCTGTACGTCGGTCGAATGACTGGGGTAGGCGGAGCCTAGGAGGGATCATGTGACCAGCTTTGCTGGGCTCTTTGCCATTTCCTGTTGGGGAAGAGAATATCCCACAAGTAAGGATGATGCTGTGGACCGGACACACCGTTGGAGAAAGTAATTTATCAGGTAAGCATAAATTCTGTTTTTCTGCTAGTGGGGAAATACTTATATTATGAATCAAGTACAATTATTGTATTCAAAAAAGGGGCAACAGGCAAGTTTCACAATTCTTCAGACTTTGTTTTACTTAGAGATCAAGAAGGAAACTACCATTGGTGCAGCTGTGGTCGCACCATTGCCAAAGTTCTAGGGGGCCAGTAGCAACCAGTCTATAGAAAGGCGTGTTCAGAATTTGTACAATCCTAATGCAGGGGAGCCTTTTATTACTGCAGGTTGCAAGTCCATTTCTCTATCCTCAAAAATCATTATACAGAGCAGCATGTATATTACTATTATTGCTTACTGCTGAGTTACCTTTTGGATGTCCCCAAAACATTTTTGCACCTGGAACCCTTGTTGAGTAGGTCTGCTTTTGTAGATTAATGAAAGGGGGTATGAAACAGTGTTCCTTTAGTAAAAAATATATTAAAGTCAAGATAAAAAGAAACCCCAAACAACTTGTTTTCTATCAAAATGAGAATTTGGAAATTCTCACAGTAGCCGCCCTGCCTGCAGCTTCATAAGGGAGCAGACATGCTAGGTTGCATTCTGCCTTTTCCGAGCATGGGCATGAACAGATTTCCTGTTTTTCTAGCATTCCCTGAATCGCAAGCTCAAATTACTCTAGAAGATTTGAGTTCAAGCTTGATATGCCTTTCTGTACAGACACCAGCCACTGCCGGCCCCTTTTACCATGTGACAGCCATTAGCCAATCACAGACTCAGATGTATATACAGTCAATTCTTGAACATGCTCAGTAATAGGAAAGTGTGCATATAAAATAATTATGAGCAATCTGGTAATGGAAGTAAATTGGAAAGTGTAATAAAATTGCATGCTCTATTGAAATCATGCAAGTGTAGTTTTGACTTTAGTGTCCCTTTAAGAACAACAATGAAAGGCTGACATCACCCAGGTTTAGCGAGTACAGTAGTTTCATGAACATGATACAGCTAGTTTACAGCAGGATACATCTACAAATCAGCTGTTCTATGTACTTTAGTGATTTGACAGCTTGTCAGATTATATTTAATTACCATTTTGGACCTTCATTTCCCGTTTTTAATCTTTTTCAGAAATTGAAACTTGAAATGCTGATTGAAGTCCCCCCCCTCCCCATCATCTATGTTGTACTTCACTTCTACACACTTCATCTTGGATTATAGTTTCAGTATAATGTTTACAGCTGCACAATTTTGTTTTAGAAGAGTTACTGAGTGAGAAGTGTGGCTACCATTTTTTTTTCACAAACCTCTTTTCATACTCTGACAGTTATTGTGAATATGTGAAATAAAACTGTTAATCAGTCAAACAAGCGTTTCTCAATTTACAGTTTAAGTAGCTGTCTTTGGCAAATAATTTCATCTTGCACTGTATGTTGGTGATTCTAAATTACTCTACAGGGCAGACACCAGTTTTAAAGTTAAATTTGTTTAACCTATTCATTGCTGTCCTGCAGCTTTGTGTACCAGGCATATTTTGGTGAATCTCTTCAATTTTACTGAAAAATTCTTGTCATGCTGTAAACTAATGAAGCAGCTGTTTTCATGGAGTCGACAACCCTTATATTTTTGTTACATTGCAATTAAAGGGATATTTAAAGTCAACGTTTTCATTTTGCATCTTATTTTATTTACTGCATTGAAAGAGGTCTCCATGCAGAATTATTTGAAAATGATGCATTGTTTTGCAGGCCTGTGACACACCATTTAAAGGGACAATCTAGTTGAAAAAGATACATAATCCTTTTACTACCCATTCCCCAGTTTTGCATAACACTGTTATATTAATGCACTGTTTACCTCTGTGATTACCTTGTATCTAAACCTATGCAGACTGCACCATATTTCAGTTCTTTTGACAGGCTTGAATTTTAACCAATCAGTGCTGACTCATAAATAACTCCACTTAAGGCAGCGCAATGTTATCTATATGAAACACATGAACTGTCTAACGGTAAACATAAAAACTTACAAAATGCACTGGCATAAGAGTCGGCCTTTAAGGGCTTAGAAATTAGCATATGAACCTACCTAGGTTTATCTTTCAACAAAGAATACCAAGCAAACAAAGCATATTTGATGATAAAAGTAAATTGGAAAGTTGTTTTAAATTACATGCCCTATCTAAATCATAAAAGTTTAATTTTGACTAGACTGTTTTCCTTTACTGTAGCCAATATAAATAAATCCTGCACATATTTATCGCTTTATATTTATATATT